>NC_048556.1:3895168-3986437 GCF_902806685.2 Maniola hyperantus
TTTTCAGTGTTAAAAGGGTAAAAAAATCACATCCGCCATCTTGGATTTGAAAATAAATGTCATCATCAAATTCAGCATCCTCGCAAACCCTGAAAACGATACCCATGTCTAATATTTTGTAAAAAGTTACATCCGCCATCTTGGATTTGAAATAAAAGTTATCATCAAAAAAAATTTAGCATCCACGAAAACCCTGAAAACGACACCCATGTATAATATTTTGTAAAAGATCACATCTGCCATCTTGGATTTGAAAATGAATGACATCCTGGAAAAGTATACATTTAGTTAACACTAATTGTCAAGGTGCCAACAATTTGAAAAAAAATCCCATTTATCCAATTTCCATCACAACGGGAATAATCCTTTTTTATTTCCGGGACGCAAGCTATCTATACCTTTAAGAAAACTGCATTTAAGAACTCGTGGGAACTCTTTGATTTTCCAGGATATAAAGTAGTCTATGTCCGGTCCGTCACTGGGATGTAAGTTAACTTTGTAGCAAATTTCATTAAAATTGGTTAAACTGTTAGGGCCGTGAAAAGTAAAGACAGACAGACAGACAGACAGACAGATTTTTGTACTTATAATATTAGTATAGATTTTATAGCTCCAATAGCTCAACGATTAAAGAGCAGACTGAATTCCGAAAGGTCGGAGGTTCAAGCTCCACCCTTGCATTATTATCGTACTTACTCCTTGCACAAGCTTTACGCTTAGTTGGAGGGGAAAGGGGGAATGTTAGTCATAGTCATAATTAACATAGCTAATATTGTATATGTATGTAGATATGTATATTCTTTATTGCACCACAAAACACAAAATAACAGGTTACAGCAAAGAAATCTTAAAAAGTAGCTATAAAAAGGTGGTCTTATGTTAGACTCTTAAAAAGAGCTAAAAGGCTAATAGTCTTTAAACAACAGTATTTACAAAAATTTATAGAAGCTTTAATAGCTTGTAATAAGCAAAGTTCTCAAAAACATTGTTCATAAACGTTCAGTGTTAAAATGTTCTATAACTATTCACTAACAGCTCCATAATTTATAATAGGGTGGATCCTACTATAAACTCTTAATAAAGGACAAGATGGCTGACTTGTCTTCAGAACAGGTGATTATTTGAGTAAAGTGAGGTTATTTTGTTTCGTTTCTAGTGACATTGTATTATTGTAAAACATTGTATATAAGTACATCTCAGTCTCTGCGCTAACCCGGTGCAAAAAGGCTCCAAGTCCTTTGGAACATTAAGGGTGAGATCTGTAGAGCACATTTGACTTTGCTCCGACTTAAGTTTGAGTTAAAACGAGACAGATTTGTATGAAAGATATACATTTGTCCTTAAGTCTAAGTACCGTAAAACTACACAACCATAGTCCAGGGCCACAACTATAGTCCAGCTACCTCTTTAAACAAAATCGAATTGGTTTCGACTTGTAGTGACATCTAGTTCATTGCTTCGTAGTTTTTACTTGATTTAACCTATAAGTCTACTAGTTTTGTGCTTTTTGGTGAGATGGCGTTGTGAATTTAATTTATTCGTCTTACTGCAAGATAAACCTGTTTAGACGTGTTATAAGTACTCTGCAAACTTTTATTCGTAAACACTGGCTAAAGTGAGGAACAAGACACGGAGTTGAATTCATTAGAAAGGTAATGTTGCTAACATGTATTTAACATATAGTTTTCTCTGTAATTGCACCTATTAATTTTTTTTAAGTTGTTTTAAATAATTTGGTACTTAGGTTTCAAATATGGTCCTAACGTTTTTTTTGGACCATAATTAAAAACAAACATGTTTTATTCCAGAAATGATGTCACGAGACAAGTTTATGAGAAGGAAAGTTGGAGGGCGTGCATATAAGGGCTACAGTGATCGCCAAATGGAACTTTGTCTGATTGATATATAAGCAACAAAGTGCTGACCCAGCGTCAAGCTGGTGAAAAATATAAAATTCCGAGAAACTCGATAATTTTGAAATTAAAAGCTTATCGGGGTAACAAAGTTAGGCAGCCAGGTCTTCAATGTGTGTTTTCAGAAGCTGAAGAAGCTGCTTTTATCCAGCATGCAATAGAAATGTGTAACTTTGGCTTTCCTATTACGATGTTCGATCTGAGATGCATTGTGAAAATGTAGGTACCTTGATAAAATGGTCGCAAAATAGATCAATTCAAAAATAACTTACCTGGCAAAACCTGGGCAAGTATGTTCCTGTGTATATAAGATTTGATAAGTAATTTTAAACATTTGATTTGAGATTTAAAGAATTTTCACAAAACTATTCTATTGTAACGTGTAATTTATCAATAAAACCTGTTTTGATCCCATTATTTTGTGTTTTTCTTAAAAACCAAACTTCAGGCATTTCAAACAAACCATCCAATTATAGTCCAATGTGTCACAATATGCGTCCCGAGTATGATTTATAATTTGAACCATAGTTGGCAACATGCCATACAACAATGGTCCAATTTTTTTTTTTTTTTTAAATACTTCAAAATAACACACGTACTATATTTTGACTTGGGGTGTTAACTTACTATGTTCTACTTTATCTAAAAACATCAATAGGTATTAAATATGTTAATCCATTCTCTAGTGCTTAAAGAACAAATTTGAAAATTGGCAAATCAGGACCATACTTGTGTAGTTTTACGGTAAGCAAAGTTAGAGTGTGCTCTATAGATTTCACCCTAAGTGCTATCCTTTCTATAAGCAACATTATGACAGGAATAGTAATAGATTTAGATGTGTCATTTTAATTTAGTTTAGAGATTTATGGATAAGAAAATCGGTCCCATTATATACTTATAGTTATGATAATTTTAAATTTATTAAGGGATTTAGCTGTATTATGTGTAGTTATTTTTCATGATTTGTCACTCTAAACCATCGATGTTCCAAACAGTTTTCAAACATATATAGGTTATATAATATATTATATACTCGCCTTTTAAAACCTTTTATTTTGATATCCTACTTGAGGGGTTTAAAAAAGTTTTAGTTTTAACAAAAAGGACGCCGCCGTAGTGATGGGGAAATGGGAATTGGCGGCAAGCCATAGATAATAATACACCATAGATAATATACTAATTATGAAAGAGTGGCCTAATCTAGAACTTAAGGTCGGTTATTGAAAAAATCGATTTCATAGATCAAAATCTATGTTTTCTACGTTAGAAAATCGAGATTAGATTTCTTATGTTAACAATTATAAAATTGTTCACAATTATTATAGTATATAATCCAAACGTATTTATAGAAATGATAATTATTTTAATAGACTTTGATGGTTCCGTACCTCGAAAGGAAAAATGGAATCCATATAGGATCACTTTATTGTCTGTCTATTTGTCTGTTTATTTGTCTGTCTGTTTGATCTGTCTGTCAAGAAACCTACAGGGTCTGTCGAGAAATCTACAGGGTACCTACCTAATTATTCCTACAAAAATACTAATAATCGATTATGAAATTAGTAACTAATTATATTCATAATCGAACGATTTTATTATCTTTCGAATAATAATGGTAGGTATTTCTTGCAAATGTCAATTTTCATTTTCTTTCCACCTTGGATGGATCTCTATGTTCTCCATCTAATCTGTGTAAAGCCCATGAATAAAGCCAGAAAAAAAATGCAGTCCATAGTGTTAGTTATCTATAATCTATGATCTCCAGATACAGTACGCAGATTGAGTAAAAAAGCTAGATTAAAGTACTTACAGTTAACCGTGTCTTAAATAGCGATAGCATGATTTAACGATGAATAACACGACAATTACCATTGTTTAGTAGTTAATATTTGTATTAACCGATCAACATTATTATTTTGTATCAAACGTTCTTTATGTGAAAACAAGGAAATAACTAATGGGAAATACAATGACGCCACGAATTTTCAAAGTTTGTTTTGCAACTAAAGTTGAAGTCTTTGAAATAAACCGGTTACACGATAAGGGCCAAAAATAGGTTAGTTGTGTCTCTGTTTATCACATTAGTAATTTTATCTGTGTTCTCATTTTAGTGTGAATGAGAAAGCAAACGTTCCTTTATCTAGATTTTTTACTCAGTCTACGATACAGTACGACAAACTCAAACCATCAATACCTTGTTAGAGCAAACTACACTGCACTGCAACAAGGCTATCTTGGCGCGTGGCGAAAATCGGAACTAACGTTGCCGTCAAGTGTCCCCTTTATTCTTGTTTGAATGTTCTAAGAATTTGTTCTCCAACAGCGCCCCCCTGTCAATGGCATTCAAGTGCTAAGAGACCCTTGTCGCACTGTAAGTGTATGGAAAAATTCTGATGTGATTTTTTTACCTAGTGGCCCTATAATTAAAACTATAAGATGCAGTCACATTAAGAAGTGATCACGGAACAAAAGATGATAGTTCTATTTTTTTTTTAAAGTTGGATAAATTCGACAGAATGTGATAAAATTACATCATACTTTAGATTGGTGTAGTTTAAATCATGTTTATATTCCTATAGTAAATAGTTTCTAAAATTGGCCGTTTGATGCAGATCATGACATTTGCAATTTTAACCGTATTTTTAATTTTTAAATGAGCTACCCTAAAAAAAAATTATCAAAATTTTATTTCACCACTTGTCGGCGTGGTTAATATATTTATACCCATGCCAAATTACAGATTTCTAGCACTAATAGTCTCTGAGATTAACCGAGGACGGACGGATGGACGGACGGGCAGACAGACAAACGGACGGACATGGCGAAATTATAAGGGTTCCTTGTTTACTACAGAACCCTAAAAACGTAGATAGAGTAATAAAGGTAGATGCAAGAACGTTTGCTTTCTCATTCACACTAAAAAGAGAGCGCAGATAGAGTTACTAATGTGATAAACAGAGACGCAGCTAACCTATTTTTTGTCCTTTATCGTGTATCCTTGTTTTCAAGAATACTTAAGGAATACAACTTTAGTTGCAAAACAAACTTTGAGAATTCGTGGCGTAATTGTATTATTGTTGTCATTAGTTATTTACTTGTTTTTCCATAAAAAACGTTTAATATAAATATTGTTGATCGGTTATTATATTGACTACTAAACAATGGTAATAATTGTCTTGTTATTCATCGTCCTATCGCTGTTTCATACGCGGTTACACAGTACTTCAATCTATGTACCTTTATTACTTTATCTACGTTGTACTCTATGTACGTACGACAAAACATGTTTTTCATACATTTCAGGTATACCGATTTAAAGTTGGTCCAAAAATAGGATATTTTCGTGTAAAAAGGACATAATGATTTAGTAAATCGCAGAGTATTGTAGCCTTAAAAAAAAATTTTTTTCTCTATGGTTGCACTGACATCTGTTAGATGCTAAGTACTGACCACAGAGTACAATTTTTTGTTGGTTTTCCTCAGTTTACCCGTTTCTTTTTGTGATTAATTCTGCAACTTTGCTTGCTTTGGACTCCGGAGACTTAGTTTTTTCTTACTGAACTTATACGCAAATGCATGGGCACTGATTTGCCTAAGTATTTGGACCCTTATTGACGGACTGTGGCTGCTTCGAGAAGTTGTTGTGCGACGAGGTGTGGTAAAAGTTAGAACTCGTAAGTAAACAAACGTTATTATTCAATATAAGTAAAGGCTCTCATGCGGGTTCCTCACGATCTTTTCTTCACAGCTAAGCAAGTGATATTTAGTTGTTACAAAGGTATTAAACTCCGAAAAGTTAGAGGAGTTTTAACAGCGTTTCATAAAGTACCTGTTATACAAATTGAGTCCATTGCTACTGGTGGTTATTACTTCATAGTAAGTACCTCCACACTACAAGTGCTTTCTCGAGTATGTTTCCTTATGTATCTGACCTTTGATCCAATAGCTAGAGCTGCATAAAACGTTGCTCTTCATTATTTATATGAAAGTTTGGATGTTTCTTACTCCTTCGTACCACAAATTAAAGTAACAATTTGGATTAGTTAAATTAGGAACAAAGATACCATATACACTGATTCTAAAGTTCTTGTAGACAACGTCATACCTAAACAGAAGCTGGTAGTGGTATAGATTAAGCACCACAGTCAGTGGTCAGTTACTCAGTTATCATATTTTTTTTTAGGCAAAGGTGATACAGTGCTGCATTCATTTCTTCATCCTGACAAAGATATGGATTGGGATATGTTGTGAACTCTAGCTCTTGGACCCCGTGCAGAGACAAATAAAATAATGAACGGTGCCAGATTAGATTTATAAGAAGCAGATGGTGATATAATTAAAATGTCAGAATCTAATCTACTTTAATAAAAGAAAACATAAAAAAAATCATCTAAATGCTCAACTGTTGTTTTATTTGCCTAAATAACTTAAATTCCAAAGTAATTTCTAAAGTTAAGTCAAATAAATCAGAAAATGATTAGACTTTTGGACATTACTTTGGGAAATCATTTTAGAAGAAGTCTCCCAAAGAGCCTAGTGGTTAGGATGTCCACCTCTGAATAAAATTGAAGGTTGGGGGTTCAATCCTAGGTACGCATCTCTAAGAGTTATGTGCGTTTTGAACAATTAATTATACTTGCTTTAGCGGTAAAGGAAACATCATGAGGAAATCTGCATGCCTGAGAGTTCTCCATATTGTTCTCAAAGGAGTCAAAGGTATATCATTATGGTCTGTCTGTCGTTGGCTCACTATAAAATACGGGTCTCTTGAGTGTGAGAAGAGTTTTGGCCATAGTCTACCATGCTGGCCAAATGCGGATTGGTAGACTTCACACACCTTCGAGAACATTTTGCATTAACTGCATGTTTGACATGCAGTTAATGCACTTTTTTATTATACTATTATAAATCTGTAGGTATTAATATTATAAACGCGAAAGTGTGTTTGTATATCTATCTATTTATCTTTTCACGACCTATATATAGCTTAAGGAATAGCTTGCATCCCAGAAACAGACATACCTAGGCTTTTTATCTCGGAAAATCAAATAGTTCTTACGAGACTTCTTAAAACCTTAATTTATGCGGACAAAGTTGCGGGCAGGCATTAACTAAAACAGAACAAAAGCGCAAGCGAAGCGAGCACGAAGTTTTTGATGTAAATTGTGTTCGGTCGCGGTGGACACACGTCATTCCGAACTTCGTCCAAAATAATCTCATTTTTAGGGTTCCGTATCTCAAAAGAAAAACGGAACTCTTATAGGATCACTTTGTTGCTTGTCTATTTGTCAGTCGATCTGTCAAGAAAACTACGGGGTACTTCCTGTTGACCTACAATTATGAAATTTGGCAGGTAGGTAGGTCTTATAGCAGACATTTGGGGAAAAATCTGAAAAACGTGAATTTGTGGTAACATCACACAAACAAAATTAAATTGTGGTCATGAACAAATATTGCTATTTTCAACTTTCAAAGTAAGATACTATACCAAGTGGGGTATCATATGAAAGGGCTTTACTTGTACATTCTAAAACAGATTTTTATTTATTTTTAGGCATAATAGTTTTTGATTTATCGTGCAAAATGTCGATAAAATACGATTGTAGTACGGAACTCTTAGTGCGTGAGTCCGACTCGCACTTGGCCGGTTTATCCATGACGGCGGGCGGCAGTGCAGTCGACAAACGCCTAACTGTCAAACCAAACTAACTTACTGACCGGGACACAACGCTCTGCATCCTTTTCTTTTTAACAATGCTAAAAAGGGACAGAACATGAATTTTACATTTAAAGACTCTAAGTTATAGTGCACGCTACAAATTTAAGCAATAGGTTCGTAACTGTGCGCTAAAATCACGGGTTTTAACATCCAAAAAACTGTCAAACTGCTTCTGTCCTTGTCATATTACATTAGCAAGAAGAGGATGCGAATACTCTAAAATTACGTTCTGCTCAGAATCAATACCATTATTAAAAAATTAAATTTACTATTAGTCTTATATAGCTTGCAATCAATAAAATGTCACAACATATTTAAAAAATCTTTTATATCCTCCGAGATGGACTCCGTTGAAATTTGTTTAGCGGCCATCTTTTTTCGCCATTTTGATTTTTTTTCAGCTCACTGCCAATTTGATGACGTTTCTAGTGACATTTGCACAAGCACCCCCCACTTATCTTCAATACCTAATTTAAGCGTGCTCTTCACCCGTCTCCAAAATCCTCAATCATCAGCTCTCTCCATATTGTTCTAAAAAAGCCATGTTCGCTATCATGGATTTGAAAATAAATATTATCATCAAATTTAGCATCTTGGAAAACCCTGAAAACGACACTCATGTCTATTTTTTGTAAAAAATCTATGTCCGCCATCGTGGATTTGAAAATAAAGGTCTATTTTTTGTAGAAAATAAATGACATTATCAAAATTAGCATCCTGGAAAACCCTGAACACCCCTTTCCATATTTTTAGGGTTCCGTACCTCAAAAGGAAAAACGGAACCCTTATAGGATCACTTTGTTGTCTGTCTGTTGGTCTGTCAAGAAATCTATAGGGTCCTTCCCTACCTAGAATCATGAAATTTGGCAGGTAGGTGGGTCTTATACCTGGCTTTGGGGGAAAAAAATCTGAAAACCGTGAATTTGTGGTCACATCAAGTGGGGTATCATATGAAAAGGCTTCACTTGTACATTCTAAAACAAATTTTTATTTATTTTTAGGTATAATAGTTTTTAATTTATCATGCAAAATGTCGATATAATACGACTGTAATACGGAACCCTCAGTGCGCGAGTCTGACTCGTACTTGGCCGGTTTCTATTTGTGAGTTCTCCAGAGAACCGCACCAAAGCCTCTTCAATATTCGCCATACCTATATCTTCTATGGAAAATTAAATTCCGCCATTTTGAATTTTTTTTCCATCCATCGAGTAGACCTTTGGACCCTGATCATCTCTTGCCAAGAAACCACTCTTCCATCTTTCATACCCTCCGAGATGGACGCCGATGAAATTTGTATGGCGGCCATCTTTATTTCGGAATTTAAAAAAAAAAATCAAATTTTTTGGAATTGGATGAGGTTTCGAATGACATTTGGTCGAGCACCTCCCACCTATCTTCAATACCTTGAGCGTGCCCTTCACCCGCCTCCGAAATCCTCAATCATCAGCTCTCTCCATGTTTTCCTTCAAATGAATTTTTGTCTTCTATATGAAACCATAAGTGAAAAAAAAAAGTTTCATACAAAATTTTACAGGAGGGAATTTTTTGAAAATCTCGGCCGCCATCTTGTTTTTCCATTTTTTTTTACATTTTCTAAAAATCGTTTACTAACATCTACAAGAGCTGCAAGTTTAAACGAAATCGGTTGGAAAACAAAAAAGTTACAAAAATCAGGTCGGCCGCCATCTTGTTTTTCTGAAATGTCATAATTTTTCCCTACTCGAATCCCACTCCTGAACATATCTCCCATACATTATTATATCATTTTCTGTCTCTTTCTATGAGAACAATTATGTCAATGAGTGAGTCGGCGGAAAAAATAAATTCCGCCATTTTGAATTTTTTTTCAATCCATCGAGTAGACCTTCGGATCCTGATCATCTCTTGCCAAGAAACCACTCTTCCATCTTTCATACCCTCCGAGATGGACGCGGATGAAATTTGTATGGCGGCCATCTTTTTTTTGGAATTTTTGAATTTATTTTCAAATTTTTGGCAATTGGATGGGGTTTCGAATGACATTTGGTCGAGCACCTCCCACCTATCTTCAATACCTTGAGCGTGCCCTTCACCCGTCTCCGAAATCCTCAATCATCAGCTCCTTCCATGTGGTGCCCTAAAGGAATCTTTGTCTTCTGTACGAAAGTATTAGTGAAAAAAAAAAGTTTCATACAAAATTTACAGGAGGAAATTTTTTGAAAATCTCGGCCGCCATCTTGTTTTTCCAATTTTTTTTCACTTTTTTCTAAAAATCGTTTGATAACATCTAAAATAACTGCAAGTTTAAACAAAATCGGTTGGAAAACAAAAACGTTACAAAAGTCAGGTCGGCCGCCATCTTGTTTTTCTGAAATGTCATAATTTTTCCCTAGTCGAATCCCACTCCTGAACATATGTCCCATACATTATTATATCATTTTCTGTCTCTTTCTAGGAGAACAATTATGTCAATGAGTGAGTCGGCGGAAAAAATAAATTCCGCCATTTTGAATTTTTTTTCAATCCATCGAGTAGACCTTCGGATCCTGATCATCTCTTGCCAAGAAACCACTCTTCCATCTTTCATACCCTCCGAGATGGACGCGGATGAAATTTGTATGGCGGCCATCTTTTTTTCGGAATTTTAAATTTTTTTTCAAATTTTTGGCAATTGGATGAGGTTTCGAATGACATTTGGTCGAGCACCTCCCACCTATCTTCAATACCTTGAGCGTGCCCTTCACCCGTCTCCGAAATCCTCAATCATCAGCTCCCTCCATATGTTGCCCTAAAGGAATCTTTGTCTTCTATATGAAACCGTGATTGAAAAAAAAAAGTTTCATACAAAATTTTACAGGAGGAAATTTTTTGAAAATCTCGGCCGCCATCTTGTTTTTCCAATTTTTTACACTTTTTCTAAAACATGTTTACTAATATCTTCAATAGTTGCAAGTTGTAACAAAATCGGTTGGAAAACAAAAAAGTTACAAAAGTCAGGTCGGCCGCCATCTTGTTTTTCTGAAATGTCATAATTTTTCCCTACTCGAATCCCACTTCTGAACATATCTCCCATACATTATTATATCATTTTCTATCTCTTTCTAGGAGAACAATTATGTCAATGAGTCAGTGAGTGAGTGAGTGAGTGGTAATTGAGCTATATATAGTATAAATAATAACTAGTATTTTGCTCGCTGCTCGAGCTGCTAAAGCAGCTCTCGAGGTCTATAATGGCCATTTTGAATAATAAAAAATTTTGTATGGAAAAAAAAAATCCGCCATTTTGAATTTTTTTTCCATCCATCGAGTAGACCTTCGGACCCTGATCATCTCTTGCCAAGAAACCATTCTTCCATCTTTCGTACCCTCCGAGATGGACGCCGATGAAATTTGTATGGCGGCCATCTTTTTTTCACAATTTTGAATTTTTTTTCAAATTTTTGGCAATCGGATGAGGTTTCGAATGACATTTGGTCGAGCACCTCCCACCTATCTTCAATACCTCGAGCGTGCCCTTCACTCGTCTCCGAAATCCTCAATCATCAGCTCCCTTCATGTGTTGCCCTTAAGGAATCTTTATCTTCTATACGAAAGTATTAGTGAAAAAAAAAGTTTCATACAAAATTTTACAGTAGGAAATTTTTTGAATATCTCGGCCGCCATCTTGTTTTTCCAATTTTTTTCACTTTTCCTAAAAATCGTTTACTAATATCTGCAAGAGCTGCAAGTTTAAACAAAATCGGTTGGAAAACAAAAAAGATACAAAAGTCACGTCGGCCGCCATCTTGTTTTTCTTAAATGTCATAATTTTTTCCCTAGTCGAATTCCACATTAAAACATATTTCCCATACATTATTATATCATTTTCTGTCTCTTTCTAGAAGAACAATTATGTCGATGGGTGAGTCAGAGGAAAAAAAAAATCCGCCATTTTGAATTTTTTTTCCATCCATCGAGTAAACTTTCGGATCCTGATCATTTTTTGCCAAGAAACCACTCTTCCATCTTTCATACCCTCCGAGATGGACGCCGATGAAATTTGTATGGCGGCCATCTTTTTTTTGGAATTTTGAATTTTTTTTCACATTTTAGGCAATTGGATGAGGTTTCGAATGACATTTGCTCGAGCACCTCCCACCTATCTTCAATACCTTGAGCGTGCCCTTCACCCGCCTCCGAAATCCTCAATCATCAGCTCTCTCCATGTTTTCCTTCAAATGAATTTTTGTCTTCTATATGAAACCATAAGTGAAAAAAAAAAGTTTCATACAAAATTTTACAGGAGGGAATTTTTTGAAAATCTCGGCCGCCATCTTGTTTTTCCATTTTTTTTTACATTTTCTAAAAATCGTTTACTAACATCTACAAGAGCTGCAAGTTTAAACGAAATCGGTTGGAAAACAAAAAAGTTACAAAAATCAGGTCGGCCGCCATCTTGTTTTTCTGAAATGTCATAATTTTTCCCTACTCGAATCCCACTCCTGAACATATCTCCCATACATTATTATATCATTTTCTGTCTCTTTCTATGAGAACAATTATGTCAATGAGTGAGTCGGCGGAAAAAATAAATTCCGCCATTTTGAATTTTTTTTCAATCCATCGAGTAGACCTTCGGATCCTGATCATCTCTTGCCAAGAAACCACTCTTCCATCTTTCATACCCTCCGAGATGGACGCGGATGAAATTTGTATGGCGGCCATCTTTTTTTTGGAATTTTGAATTTATTTTCAAATTTTTGGCAATTGGATGGGGTTTCGAATGACATTTGGTCGAGCACCTCCCACCTATCTTCAATACCTTGAGCGTGCCCTTCACCCGTCTCCGAAATCCTCAATCATCAGCTCCTTCCATGTGGTGCCCTAAAGGAATCTTTGTCTTCTGTACGAAAGTATTAGTGAAAAAAAAAAGTTTCATACAAAATTTTACAGGAGGAAATTTTTTGAAAATCTCGGCCGCCATCTTGTTTTTCCAATTTTTTTCACTTTTTCTAAAAATCGTTTGATAACATCTAAAATAACTGCAAGTTTAAACAAAATCGGTTGGAAAACAAAAACGTTACAAAAGTCAGGTCGGCCGCCATCTTGTTTTTCTGAAATGTCATAATTTTTCCCTAGTCGAATCCCACTCCTGAACATATGTCCCATACATTATTATATCATTTTCTGTCTCTTTCTAGGAGAACAATTATGTCAATGAGTGAGTCGGCGGAAAAAATAAATTCCGCCATTTTGATTTTTTTTTCTATCCATCGAGTAGACCTTCGGATCCTGATCATCTCTTGCTAAGAAACCACTCTTCCATCTTTCATACCCTCCGAGATGGACGCCGATGAAATTTGTATGGCGGCCATCTTTTTTTCACAATTTTGAATTTTTTTTAAAATTTTTGGCAATTGGATGAGGTTTCGAATGACATTTGGTCGAGCACCTCCCACCTATCTTCAATACCTTGAGCGTGCCCTTCACAAGTCTCCGAAATCCTCAATCATCAGCTCCCTCCATATGTTGCCCTAAAGGAATCTTTGTCTTCTATATGAAACCATAAGTGAAAAAAAAAAGTTTCATACAAAATTTCACAGGAGGAAATTTTTTGAAAATCTCGGCCGCCATCTTGTTTTTCCAATTTTTTTCACTTTTTCTAAAAACCGTTTACTAATATCTGCAAGACCTGCAAGTTGTAACAAAATCGGTTGGAAAACAAAAAAGTTACAAAAGTCAGGTCGGCCGCCATCTTGTTTTTCTGAAATGTCATAATTTTTCCCTAGTCGAATCCCACTTCTGAACATATCTCCCATACATTATTATATCATTTTCTGTCTCTTTCTAGGAGAACAATTATGTCAATGAGTCAGTCAGTGAGTGAGTGAGTGAGTGGTAATTGAGCTATATATAGTATAACTAGTATTTTGCTCGCTGCTCGAGCTGCTAAAGCAGCTCTCGAGGTCTATAATGGCCATTTTGAATAATAAAAAATTTTGTATGAAAAAAAAAATCCGCCATTTTGAATTTTTTTTCAATCCATCGAGTAGACCTTCGGATCCTGATCATCTCTTGCCAAGAAACCACTCTTCCATCTGTCATACCCTCCGAGATGGACGCCGATGAAATTTGTATGGCGGCCATCTTTTTTTCGGAATTTAAAAAAAAAAATCAAATTTTTGGCAATTGGATGAGGTTTCGAATGACATTTGGTCGAGCACCTCCCACCTATCTTCAATACCTCGAGCGTGCCCTTCACCCGTCTCCGAAATCCTCAATCATCAGCTCTCTCCATATGTTGCCCAAAAGGAATCTTTGTCTTCTATATGAATCCATAAGTGAAAAAAAAAAGTTTCATACAAAATTTTACAGGAGGAAATTTTTTGAATATCTCGGCCGCCATCTTGTTTTTCCAATTTTTTTCACTTTTTCTAAAAATCGTTTGAAAACATCTAAAATAACTGCAAGTTTAAACAAAATCGGTTGGAAAACAAAAAAGTTACAAAAGTCAGGTCGGCCGCCATCTTGTTTTTCTGAAATGTCATAATTTTTCCCTACTCGAATCCCACTTCTGAACATATCTCCCATACATTATTATATCATTTTCTATCTCTTTCTAGGAGAACAATTATGTCAATCAGTGAGTGAGTGGTAATTGAGCTATATATAGTATAAATAAAACTAGTATTTTGCTCGCTGCTCGAGCTGCTAAAGCAGCTCTCGAGGTCTATAATCGCCATTTTGAATAATAAAAAATTTTGTATGAAAAAAAAAAAATCCGCCATTTTGAATTTTTTTTCCATCCATCGAGTAGATCATCGGATCCTGATAATCTCTTGCCAAGAAACCACTCTTCCATCTTTCATACCCTCTGAGATGGACGCCGACGAAATTTGTATGGCGGCCATCTTTTTTTCGGAATTTTGAATTTTTTTTCAAATTTTTGGCAATTGGATGACGTTTCGAATGACATTTGGTCGAGCACCTCCCACCTATCTTCAATACCTTGAGCGTGCCCTTCACCCGCCTCCGAAATCCTCAATCATCAGCTCCCTCCATATGTTGCCCTTAAGGAATCATTGTCTTCTATATGAAACCACAAGTGAAAAAAAAAAGTTTCATACAAAATTTTACAGGAGGAAATTTTTTGAAAATCTCGGCCGCCATCTTGTTTTTCCAATTTTTTTCACTTTTTCTAAAAATCGTTTACTAACATCTTCAATTGTTGCAAGTTGTAACAAAATCGGTTGGAAAACAAAAAAGTTACAAAAGTCAGGTCGGCCGCCATCTTGTTTTTCTGAAATGTCATAATTTTTCCCTAGTCGAATCCCACTTCTGAACATATCTCCCATACATTATTATATCATTTTCTATCTCTTTCTAGGAGAACAATTATGTCAATCAGTGAGTGAGTGGTAATTGAGCTATATATAGTATAATAACTAGTATTTTGCTCGCTGCTCGAGCTGCTAAAGCAGCTCTCGAGGTCTATAATGGCCCTTTGAACAATTTTAAAAAAGTCATACATTTTCTATGAAAAAAAAAATTCCGCCATTTTGAATTTTTTTTCAAGTCATCGAATAGACCTTTGAATCCTGATCATCTTTTGCCAAGAAACCACTCTTCCATCTTTCGTACCCTCCGAGATGGACGCCGATGAAATTTGTATGGCGGCCATCTTTTTTTCGGAATTTTAAATTTTTTTTCAAATTTTTGGCAATTGGATGAGGTTTCGAATGACATTTGGTCGAGCACCTCCCACCTATCTTCAATACCTTGAGCGTGCCCTTCACCCGTCTCCGAAATCCTCAATCATCAGCTCCCTCCATATGTTGCCCTAAAGGAATCTTTGTCTTCTATATGAAACCGTGATTGAAAAAAAAAAGTTTCATACAAAATTTTACAGGAGGAAATTTTTTGAAAATCTCGGCCGCCATCTTGTTTTTCCAATTTTTTACACTTTTTCTAAAACATGTTTACTAATATCTTCAATAGTTGCAAGTTGTAACAAAATCGGTTGGAAAACAAAAAAGTTACAAAAGTCAGGTCGGCCGCCATCTTGTTTTTCTGAAATGTCATAATTTTTCCCTACTCGAATCCCACTTCTGAACATATCTCCCATACATTATTATATCATTTTCTATCTCTTTCTAGGAGAACAATTATGTCAATGAGTCAGTGAGTGAGTGAGTGAGTGGTAATTGAGCTATATATAGTATAAAATAATAGGATTGCATTTCTCTTTTGGTGTACAATAAAGCCCGGGCTGCATTACAGCAGCGCTGCGCAGCACGTCGCTTCAAAATATCCTCTACAGACCGTTCACTATAAGTTGACCCTCTTACGTTATGTTGGCACCATTGCAAATCACACAATAATAAACTCTAGGTTCTAAGGAATAAAGCAACCAAGCAATGGTGCCAACATGACGTCAGTCGGCAGGAGACATAGTGAACGGTTTGTATGCCGCGACGCGCAGTGATGCGCTTTGCAGCGCCGCTCTGGTGCGATGTGCACGATACGAAATGTATGAAATAACTAGCTTATGCTCGCGACTTCGTCCGCCTGGGCTACACAAATTTCGAACCCCTATTTCACTCCCTTAGGGGTTGAATTTTCAAAAATCCTTTCTTAGCGGATGCCTATGTCATAATAGCTATCTGCATGCAAAATTTCAGCCCGATCCGTCCAGTAGTTTGAGCTTTAAGCATATTTCATTCATTCTCTTTAGCCACGGGAAGAGTCTTGCCTACATGTTAATTCAGTGGACCTCATATTTTGCCCGTAGTCACAAAAGAACATGAAAGAAACGGTATGGCGATGCAAAAGGCTGAGTCGAGAGATGCAAGCCTACTGGCGCAGGTACGACCGCGCAGAGCGAGAAACAAGACGACGTATGGAACGGGAGGCTGAGGAACAGAGAAAGGTATATCCGCGTAGACTTGAGAATATTGTCCTTTTCACGACTGCCAAAAAAAGAACTGTACAACGCGAATACGCGATCATCGCGCATTAGAACACCTATTCGAGACCAGCGGGGCGATTGTCTAAAACCTGCATCAATCATTATTACAATCTCAATTGTTCTGATTGGCTGAATTTGTGCGATTCTTGTTGCAACAATGCATTGTGGCCAATAGTGAGCGAGGATTAACCAATCAGAGATGATTGCGATCGTGACATTGTAGCTGTCAAACAACCGCGGTAGGGCCACTGTATGTTTGATTGCGCCGTGCGCGTTCGTACGAGTAAAATTCGCGCGAACTGGCGATGATCGCGTATTTGCGTAGTATTAGGACGACGCCTTTAGCGTAATACTGTGGGACGTAAGCCGCGACTGGTAGGTTGCACAGTCATTTGCTTACGAGATATCTCTCAGACGCCCTCATTAAAGACTGGTTTAAATTATTTTAATCATCATCATCAACAACCGATAGACGTCCACTGCATGACATAGGTCTCTTGTAGGACTTCCACACGCCACAGTCTTGTGCTGCCTGTATCCAGCGGCTCCCTACGACTCGTTTGATGTCGTCCGTCCACCTAGTGGGGGTCTTCCAACGCTGTGCCTTCCGATGCGAGGTCCCCATTCCAGCACCTTGGGACCCCCAACGTGTATCGGTTTTCCAAACTATGTGCCCTGCCCATTGCCACTTCTTCTGCCATATTTTTAAGTTTGACATTTCTAGTTGTCATTATGGTCTCTGGGATTTAAAAATAGATGCATGCATGGGTGATTTGTGATTTTTAAGCAAACGGCTATTATATTTAATTTCAAAATCCGTTTTAAAAATCGATTTCAGGAGCGGTCTGCCTTAAGTTTCGTTTGATAGGCCATAGGTTTAGTTTTATAAACGAACGAAATACGCAACAGAGGTAGGTAACAACCTAAATTTGATCTGTATCTAGATTAGATTACTTGCCTATGTAGTTAGTTCTGTTTCTATGTCTTCACATTTCTTCTTTAAAATTTTCTTCTATCATCCAAGAAACCGCAATATCCAAATTCGCTTCATCTTATTCACTCCGCGGAATGCTTGCTTAGTTAGACAAAGAGGAGTCGAATCTCGTTAGTTTGTGTGTAGAAAACGATTGCTCGTTTTGAATATCTATAAGTGTCTAAAATTTTGCGGAACCGGCAAGGATTGAACCTGCATCCCACTGGCTATCGCAGCCGTAGTGTGCATTTAGTCCGTTTAGACCACGGTCCTTTCACTGCTGATGACGAAATCCTCGATATATAGGTATTTTTAACTGTCTCGGCGACTAGTATAATGTCCGGCAAACAACTTGGACCGGAAGCAGTATAGTGGAAAAAAGTAGGTGAATCCAGGAAGCGAAAGTCAACGTGTCAACCAATCGCGTGCACCCGCGCCGACTCATCAAGCAATCGCTTGCACCCACCATTCGCCAGCCAATCCCGTCAATGCTCAAGTTGTATGCTGGGTATTGTAGTGACATTATAGTAGCGACACGTTACAAGTTGACAATCTACTTTTAAAGAGTAAAAACCCATTTTAATATGAAAGTACAAAAGATGACATACTGCGTTAACTATTTTTTATTGCACACACATAGGTATATTATACAGAAAAACAATACAAGATACAGAAGAAACTATATGAAAGGGTGCAAAGGGACCTTATTGCTAAAGCGATCTGTTACAGGCAACTCTGAAATATTTTTTTTTGTCTACAAATGTGGGTACAACACTAACCAAATTATAAAAATCTGTTTGTCTAGCTTGGATTATCGATCCGAATCCATTTCTGATGATGACATCGGTTGTTGTCAGGAGGTTTGAAATGTTAATCTTTTGCAGATGGATGTAGAACTAATGGAAGCTAAACGGCAACGCCGCAAGCTAAACTTCCTCATAACGCAAACGGAGCTGTACGCTCACTTCATGCAAAAGAAGCTGAATTCTGGCGAGGATTGCGACAGCGACGACGCTGATATGATACTCCGGCAATTGGACGAGGATCGCGACCCTAGGCTGGCGGCTATCGATAACTATGATAGGTGAGGAATGAAATTAAATGATTTGTTGTAAAAAACTTTGTTGACTATATTATGCTCGAAGAATAGCAGAAAAAATGATCCATGCCACTTATGGTAGCTCTAATTTGAAACTAGCTTAGTGAATAGGGACAAAGCATTGTTAACTTTTATTTAAGTTGTTGATTTCCTACCCTACTTGAGCAAATAAAAATTATTGATATTGATATTGACTAGATGATGCACGCGATGACTTATACGCCCGAGAGGCTATATATTTGGAAAATCCCTCGGGATCCATGGATTACGGGGTAAAAGTAGCCTATGTGTTAATCCAAGATATAATATATCTCCATTCCAAGTTTCAGGCAAATCCGTTCAAAGTCTCCGCGTGAAAAAGTAATAAACATACATACCTTCACACACACACATAAATACACGCTTTCGCTTTTATAATATTAGTGTGATTTCCCTTAGTGAAGCAATGAAAGCCCGAGCCTCAAAGAATGCACTTGAAGCATTTCAAGCGGAAAGAGCACGCACTCAAGCCTTAGACGCGTCCGATGGCACCGACAGAGGGGAGCGCAGGGGAGACTACGACCAGCCTGCTATCTTCCGTGGCACGCTTAAGGGATACCAACTCAAGGGGATGAATTGGCTCGCGAATCTTTACGATCAGGTAAGAAAGCATTTTCAGCCAAAACAATATTGTGTAGAAAAACCAAGACTCACCTCTCGGTATCGATGACAGTGATTCAAAAGTACCAAGATAGCATAAAATTGTGAGCACGCACTCAAGCCTTAGATGCGTCCGATGGCACAGATATAGGGGACCGCAGGGGAGACTACGACCAGCCTGCTATCTTCCGTGGCACGCTTAAGGGGTACCAACTCAAGGGGATGAATTGGCTCGCGAATCTTTACGATCAGGTAATAAAGCATTTTCAGTTCAAACATGTTGACAGTGTATATTAAAATCTCGGTATCGACTTCGATTCAAAAGTACCAGGATAGCATCAAAAGTGAGGAGAATGTGTGCTCAAGCCTTTGATGCGTCTGATGGCACCGACAGAGGGGAGCGCAGGGGAGAGTACGACCAGCCTGCTATCTTTGTGTTGGTATTTTAGGTCGAAGTTTTTACTTAAGCCTTGTCCTTTTCACGGACAGAAGGAAAGGGACAGCAGGCAGTTGATAATGCGTTCTTGAAGGGGAAAGGGGTTTGATGTTAAAAGGTCACAGAGCCTAGAGACCTAGGCAATTTTTTGGCAAGCTTCAAAATTCCTTGACATTCTTTGCAATTCTTTAGAGATGAAACTTTTTATGATTTTTACTGGCTGTCGTGAATATGCCTACGAACTGGCCTTCCATATTATGCTAGTTGTTGAAGGAATTAATGTAAATTATAGTCCTTCCGGTAAACATGAAGATGCATGTTTGAAAACCAAATCAAAAGAAGTTTTTGGCCTGACAGGGAATCAGCGGTATCCTAGCAGATGAAATGGGTCTAGGCAAGACAGTCCAGTGCATAGCATTTCTGTGTCACGTAGCAGAAAGGTTGGGCGTTTGGGGGCCTTTCCTGGTCGTGTCACCAGCGTCTACCTTACACAACTGGCAACAGGAGATGCAACGATTCGTGCCCGATTTTAAAGTGGTAAGCTTAGGAATAACCACGTTTTCATAATTTATTTAAGATAAACTATGTTATTAAACTGAAACATTGTTTTGTCTCACTCTACTCTCTTCACCAGTGTATCTAAAATTATACTTCGCGTCTTTCCTTGAAAGCCAGTTTAATAAATTATTAACGTTGAAACCCTTCAACCCGAACGGACGACTTCAACAGACGGGCGTCTGGCGGGGGTTCCCACGACACTAAGTGTCTGGCAATGCATGACTTGATTTCTCATACTACTCCGAAGAAAATATAATAAATTAGACTTTATACTTCGACGTAAGATTTTTTACACTTTTATTACCTGTTATCTCCCAAAGCCACCATGATCCAAACAAACGTTCCCAGTGTTGGGGATAATACGCAGATAAACTTTCAGCTTTTATAAAATAAGGACGGTCTGGCACGCGCTGGCTCTATCTATAGGCTTTGTTTTGTTCCGGAAAATGAAAGAGTTCCCACGGGAATTTTCAAAAAAACTAAAAATCCACGCGGATGAAATCGCGAGCATCATGTAGTGCTAGTATGTATAATAGTAAACTTACAACATTAGTTTTAGTTAGGGTACACAATAAAGGTTAAGAATGTTTGATTGCTTGTTCGGAGGATCAATGCGATGCGACCGTTACAATATGTTCGTGTGAACCTTACGTTCGTGTTACCTAAGACTGTATTTACCCGCTTAATAATAATACCGTAGATATGCCTGATAGGGTAGACTGTTCTTAGCATGTAAACTAATCTAAGATCATCAATACGTAACATTCAAACGATTTAAATAAATGAATGAATGAAGTGCCATTTTAAACAGGTACCATACTGGGGTAGTCCAAGCGAGCGTAAAATCCTGCGACAATTCTGGGAGCGTAAGGACCTACACACACAGCAAGCGGCGTTCCATGTAGTCGTAACTTCCTACCAGATCGTAGTATCAGATCTCAAGTACCTCAACCGTGTTTCGTGGCAGTATATGATACTGGATGAAGCTCAGGCGATCAAGAGTTCAGCTAGTATGAGGTGGAAGCTACTGCTAGGATTCAGTTGCAGAAATCGGCTGTTGCTATCAGGTAATGAAAACAGGTAATCCAATGTTTATGTAAAAATACAAAATTGAGTACAACTTCAATCCCATATCGACTTAAACAATTGAGTATCTTCCTACTTTTGAATTTGATAAATATTATTAATTTATTATAAACTAGGATAAAAATAATGACGTACGCTGAAAAAAATATTAAAATCCAACAAATATTTACAAAGTTACAGGCATTTTAATTTTGGAGTGGGAGGATCTTCTATCCCTTTCTCGCAAAACGAAAATTTGTATGAAACCGCACGAAGCTACTATAGCATTAGTACGTGTGACCTCAAAATGCTGTATCGTTATCTGTCTTATCAGAAATATTTAAATGCTTATAACTTTTTTGTTATTTGACCGATTTAATTAGTTTTTTCAGTTTACGTCATTATTTTTATTCTAGTTTATAATAAAGTAATAAAAAAATTGGAGTCAAATACCCAATTTAGATGTAGTTTGCATCATCAGATTTTTCTTTGATGGTATTTTTTTAGGAACACCTATACAAAATAGTATGGCTGAGTTATGGGCGTTGTTGCATTTCATAATGCCCACACTGTTTGATTCACATGACGAATTTAACGAGTGGTTCTCCAAAGATATTGAAAGCCATGCCGAAAACAAAACTACCATTGATGAGAGTAAGTATATTTATTGGGTTAAAGGGAAAAAAAAATGTTGAAGTACAGTGCGACAAGGCTCTTTTGGCGCGTGGCCAAAATCGGAACTAACGCCGCCATCTTGTGAAGTGTCACGCTGTGCGGTGTGGCTAAGTAAAAAATCTAAAATTCACTGTTTTTGTTAAATATTAGAGCCGTTCCATATACATAAAATCACGATAATATATCCTGATAATATATCCATACTAATATTATAAATGCGAAAGTGTGTCTGTATGTCTGTCTTGTAGCTTTTCACGGCTCAACCATTCAAGCGATTTTGACGAAATTTGGTACAGAGATAGTTTGCATCCCGGGGCTTACATAGGCTACTTTTCATTCCGGAAAATTGAAGAGTTCCCACAGGATTTTCAAAAACCTAAATCCACGCGTATGAAGTCGCAGGCATCAGCTAGTACAGCATAAATGTGTCTGCTTCTTATAGCTATGTTAAGCGCTATGTAAATATAGTATTTGAGCAGGTAATCATTATAGGTTGCAAGTTCATGCCTATGAATCGTTTTTATTATTCTTTTTCGATTTGGAAACAGGGACAGCTTTCCCAATTTCTTATTCAGTTAAAATAAGATAAAACTTACTTGATTATGGACATTAATATTTTCAATATATTCCGTAAAATTGAGGAGATTTTATTTGCTGGCAGCCTTTGTTCCACAACTACGCCCCCTTGACCCCTGTCAATGTCATTTAAGTGCCAAAAGAGGCTTGTCATACTGTACAATATGTTGAAGAAAATGTAATTGTAAACATAATATCAAATAATGTGTTACAGTTATTATTTTATTTTGTTACAGAACATCTATCACGGTTGCACATGATCCTCAAACCATTCATGCTGCGAAGAATCAAAAAGGATGTAGAGAATGAACTGTCCGACAAGATTGAGATTATGGTCCATTGTCCGCTGACTATTAGACAGAAACTTTTGTATATAGGTTGGAAAAATTTATGCTTCTATGAGTTTTTATTAAATTAGTATCCGGGGAAAGCCGGGTGTGAGACGTGTATAATGGAAATCACTCACGATAGTTTAAACGCTAAAATGATTAGTCTAACTGCCATAAAGGTTTCACCAAAGACTTGTGTGTCAATAAATTGTATTTATTTTTAAATCAACTTTTCAGCACTAAAGAAGAAAATAAAAATAGAGGAGTTATTACACTACACGGTTGGTGCCGAATCTGGTCACAATGTAGATAAAAATTTCACCTCAAACCTCATGAATTTAGTTATGCAATTTAGGAAGGTAAGGATTTTGTGACATTATTTAATAAATTTATAAATTAGGGAATCAATTTTCAAAAATCTTCTCTTTTCTTACCCACAAAGGAACTCCTTGCGAAATTTCATTCCTCTACACTCACCAGTTTCTTTTTCTTAATAATTATTGTAGATATAGTGCATAAATTTTGAGAATGCACTCGCCATATTTGTTCTATGAGTCAACTGTCATGTTAAAAGTACGATTTTACCACAGTTCACGACAGTTAGGGAACTTCTAATAAAACGTCGAGGCTTCGACGTCACTGGCAGGCGTCAAATGTTACTTCATTTGGCGCAGGTGGCCCTAAAGTAGCCCCATTTTTCTTTGATTTTACGTTACCATAGCTCAATATTTGTTGACATATCGTCGATTCAGGATCAAGCCGATAGTTCCCTTACTCTAGTTCACTCTAGTCCTTAATCTAAGGATAAAAACCGTACTTTGACACGACAGTTGATACGGTAGGTCGATTTCGTAAAACCTACCTGTATCAATCATTATTACAATCTCAATTGTCGTGATTGGCTGAATTTGTGCGATTTTTGTTGCAACAATGCCTTGTAGCCAATAGTGAGCGGGCGCCAACCAATCAGAGGTGATTGTGATCGTGACATTGTAGCTGTCATTCTACCGCAATCGAGCAGCAGAGCAAATATGGTAGCGCTCAAATGCATTATAATTTATAACATTCTTCCAGGTATGCAACCATCCAGAACTATTCGAAAGGCGAGACGTACGCTCCCCCTTCGCAATGCAAATAGACGACTACCATTTACCAAAGATAATCGCTGAGGACGGCATTTTAGTTCGAAAGATTCCTTCAAAGCGTCACATTTTGTATAATAAACTATGTGTTTTGAGACCAGATAATGTACATAGAAGTTTAAGTGATGGTG
This sequence comes from Maniola hyperantus, assembly GCF_902806685.2. Classification (NCBI taxonomy): domain Eukaryota; kingdom Metazoa; phylum Arthropoda; class Insecta; order Lepidoptera; family Nymphalidae; genus Maniola; species Maniola hyperantus. The sequence goes on from NC_048556.1 coordinate 3,919,353, forward strand.
GATGTAAAAATAGTTGTTTTGCATTTACAAGGTTCATGGATCTATCGCCTATCGAGTTGTATAGAGTTATGGTGTGTGGGTGGATGTGTGCGTAAGTATTTTTCATTCCTATTTCTGTTAGGCCAATATCATATGGATTTTGGCCAAAACGCATGGGAACAACTTTTAAGTTAAAGATACACACACATGAACACATGATAAATTGACAACTATTGACAACAAATTTACTAAGGTTACAGTGCGACAAGGCTCTTTTGGCGCGTGGCAAAAATCACAATATCAGCATGATTTCACAATAATTTTAATAGTTGTATATTTTTATATTCCTCTAAAATGGTTCTGACTAAGCTGTCCCAGTTCATGTAAGCCTTTTTTTAGGTTTCTACAATTATTTTAAGTACGTGCGACAAGGCTCTTTTGGCGCGTGGCCAAAATCGGAACTAACGCCGCCATCTTGTGAAGTGTCACGCTGTCCCCTTATATGCGTGGTTGCTAAGTAAAAAATCTGAAATTTACCGCTTTTTTTTTAAAATATCAGAGCCATTCGATGTACATAGCGTCACGATATATTCTGATAATAGATACAGCATAATATGTCTAATAATCGCCATGATAATAAAAATTAAAAACCCGTTATTTTTTGTACGATGGTACGGAACCTTTTGTGTGCGAGCCCGACTCGCACTTGGTTGATTTTTTCGCTAGTTTAGTGTGAGCATGAATTTTTAATTTACAAAAATATTTTTTTAGAATGCTACATATAGAGCAGACATTAGAAAAATACGAGAAACTCCGCCATAGACAACAGTGGTGGCTATCCTTATCCAACAGTGACGTGAAACAGGAGATAGACAATGACATGTGCGACAGTGAGACAGACTATGATAGAGTGAATAGGAAACATTTGCTGCTGATATGTCCCGATGGCGATGTGTTGAGGAAGAGGAAACATGATTGTCTATTATGGAAGGAGTTGCTTTTTACAGATCCTCTTTGGATTGAAGGTAAGACCATACGTACAGTGCGACAAGGCTCTATTGGCGCGTGGCCAAAATTGCCAATAGTGAGCGAGCGTCAACCAATCAGAGGTGATTGCGATCGTGACATTGTAGCTGTCATTCTACCGCAATCGCGCAGCAAACGCATTCCACCAATAAATTATGCACATGTCCGAAAGGGTTATCAACTTTTTTTTTGCAATCTCTCCATTAACCAAATTATTTATTATTATTCAGGTGGTCCATTCTACAGCCACACAGAACATATATTGCATTACATGCCAGAGACTGTAGAGCATCGCGCCTTGAGAACTCGAAACTTGAAAACTATTGATGGACAGGTAATCTATGGTATCTTCAAAACTCATAAAAATGTAGGCTAAAAATGGCTAGAACCCAGAACCGTAAAGCCAGTTGAAAAAAATATCATTAGAAATGTGCTCCTACAATTTTTAGTTCGTTTTATATGCTTTTTTAGGGTTCCGTAGTAAACAAGGAACCCTTATAGTTTCGGCATGTCCGTCCGTCCGTTCTCGGTTAATCTCATCTCAATGCTAGAAATCTGTAATTTGGCATGGGTATAAATAATAAATATTAAATCCAAGGTAATATGCAGGAACGTGAAAAATTCACAGCAGTAATATATATAATCAATTTTAAAGGAAAACTATCATGGCTAAGTTGTGACTACGGAACCCTACACTGCGCGTGGCCCGCCACTCACTTGGCCGGTTTTTATTATTCAGATTCAATTTAACCCTTGACTTCAATCTCACCTGGTGGTAAGCAATATGTGGAACTTTACTTGATTAAAAATATATTCTATTCTATTCTATAATGCAGTCTAAGATGGAAGCGGGCTAACCTGAAAGGGGAATGGCTTACCTGTCTATATGATACGTTCGAAAATCAGTAATACATTTTTTTAATATGTTTAAAAATTTCGATTTTTGAAACACATCTTTAAGTTTTAAAGCTTACTCTAACTCTTTTTAGACTGAAATGCTAAGCGAAATAAAGACTGAAGAGGGCGGAGTGATCGCGGTGGAGCCTCAACCGGTGGAGACTCCCGAGTTTCCTCATATTGAACGAGCGCCGCGGGTGTACTACGATGTGCCCACGCCCTTACCCGCCTTCCTGTGTACTGCACAACAAAAGGTAATTGATTGATTGATTCATCATCATCATCATCATCATCATCATCATCATCATCATCATCATCATCATCATCATCATCATCATCATCATCATCATCATCATCATCATCATCATCATCATCATCATCATCATCATCATCATCATCAACCCATCGCCTGCTCACTACTGTTAGAAATAATTGTAGACGAGTATGTACGTATATTTTATACCTGGGACACAATACCTACCTGAGGTAGGCCCAATTCCGAGAACGAGGTTACCCGCTGAATCCATTTCGACTGGGTAGCGTTCGGGTAGCTTCGAGATGTCTTCTCCTCCAAAATTCCTCAGTGCTTGAAGACCAAAAGTCTATTCCATATAAGAAAGCTTAAAGTCACTCACGGGCGAAGGAGATTGGAGTTTCTCTGTATGATCAAATCAGAAATGAGGAGATCCATAGGAGAAGTAGAGTAACCAACATAGCTAAATGACTTGCGAAGCTGAAAAGGCAGGCCACAAAGTTCGAAAAAAACGTTAGGGTATAAAAATGCAAGAAGGGCGACTTTGCACCGGAAAGCGCAGCGTTGGAAAACCCTCCACTAGGTTGTCAGATGATATCAAACGAATGGCACGGAGCCGCTCGATTCAACCGGTACAATGCAAGACCGTAACGTGTGAAAGTCCCTACAAGAGACTTGTGTCCAGAAGTGGACGTCTATCAGTTGATGATGATGATGATTTTCGTTTTATGCAGGTTCAATCTTTCGCGTTGGTGCCTTTCGCGGTGTCGCGCAGCTTCGCGCACAGTATAGTGAGGCATCAACACGGCGAGAACGCAGAGGGCGCACACACTCTCGCGCGCCTCGTCGCCGCCGCGCGTCCGCCGCAAGGCTGGGCCTCGCTGCAAGTGCCAGGTATCGTACACTGCGCTGTCTTGTCTCATTCACAGACAGAATTCCGTCAATATAGACGACTAGCGATAGCTTATTACAATTTTCGTAGGGATTTTATTTTGTTGAAATAAAATATATGTTACTCTTGAATAATGTAGCTTTCTGCTGGTGAAAGAATTTTCAAAATCAGGTTATTAGTTCCAGAGATTACCCTCTACAAACAAACTTACAATTTTTACTCCTGTTTATAATATAAGATAGATAGAGTAAGCAAGGGGCACTTAAAAACTTAAAAAGTTTTCAAAAACCCCCGTATCATATATTTCGGTGTTTGTTAAATTTTAGACGCCTACGAGTAAATCTTTTAATCTGTGACCGAAACTTGATTTCTAGCCTAAGTAATGTTTAGAAAATCAATGCCTACAGATCTTAATTCATTGTTTTTTTACCAGATAAAAACCAGCTGGTTAGCGACGCGGGTAAACTGACAGTATTAGACTCTCTACTGAAAAGACTGAAGGAGCGCGGCCACCGCGTGCTCATATACAGCCAGATGACCAAGATGATTGACTTATTAGAGGTACGCAAACGTAATTACGTAACGCAAGGTTATTCAAGGGGCGGACTCCTAAAAGGCCGGCCACGCATCGGCAGTTCCTCTTTTGCTGCAAACTTTCATAGGCGGCGGTAATCACTTAACATCAGGTGACCTGCCTGCTCGTTTGCTCGCCATTTTTTTATTAAAAAAATAACTGACTTTGATGCCTGATTTGGTGCTCAGACCTACCGTCTCAGTGTTGTCACCTCGTTCTGCCATTTCTGAAAACCCTCATTGGTTTTGCAATTATCTCTGATGTTTATTTTGTATTATGATGGTTTTTTTTGTATTATGAAGTTGTTTTTATTCCATCAGGAATACATGTGGCATCGCAAACACAAGTACATGAGGTTAGACGGATCCAGCAAAATATCCGCTCGGCGGGACATGGTTGCTGATTTCCAGGTACGTACCTATGCTAGAGTAGCTTCATTGCTTGTCTTGATATTCCTTGTATAAGTCTTGCAAAATGCAATTGCGCTGGAACCATGTCTCATTAACATCGACTTGAAACTTCAGTCTAGTGCTGACGTCATTAAAATGGCGGCCACGCGCATTACCAATTTGCGGGACTGATAGTAATGTAGAGTGTAACCAGAACGCTAGCGAAATCTTAGCGTTGTTATTATACCACCTAAAAACAATCCAATGCCTAAAAACGTTGGGCTTATCATGTAGTTTTAGTGATTTAGTATTTTCCAAACCCGCAATGTATTGCGTGCAAAACTCGGGCCAATGCCCCACCTGCGACGCGGTATTGACTCCGAATGGCCTATTTACGCAGTTTGTTGACCTCTAGCGACAATCAGGTGTTTTATTTGCAATATATTGTGAAGTTTAAAAAAAATACAGGACTTTTAATAAATTTTTTCGCGTTTTTTTTTTTAGTAATCATCAGTACTATCACCTGTCTTCGTTTTGGTTACAACCTGCATAAAAGACTTATTTTGTCACCAGGCTCGGGCAGACATTTTTGTGTTCCTACTGTCTACGCGCGCGGGAGGTCTTGGAATCAATCTTACAGCGGCTGACACTGTGAGTGTATTGTCTGTTTTCCATTCTTTTGTTCATTTTAGCCTATAGAAGCTCCTTCAAATGAAATTATATCAAACTAATTAAGACTAATCGAACTAATCAACCCGAGAATTTTATGATTTTTATAGTGTTTTACCTGCACTTCAAGGAAATTTCTAAATAATTTTAAATACATATAAAAAATTGCGGACCGGCAGGAATCGAACCCGCGTCTCCTGGGATCGCGCCCGACGCTCTGACCACTAAGCTACGGCTCGCTTGCTCAACCGAAACCGAAACCCGAGAATTGTTACGTAAATGGTAGCCTTTGTTGAAAATCTGTCTTTTTGAGAATCTGTCCTTACGAGAATCTATCCGGACAAAAATATTGATGCGACGAATCTTTAGATATTTTTAGACACTGTTGCTGGCACTAACATTTTTCAACGAACCCGCTGATTTTTATTTTTCATAGATCGTGAATTGAATTATTGTGATATTCAATTAAGTACTTCCCCTATGCACTGAATATAGTGAAAGGTTTTTTAATGTGTTCCTGCCTTTTTTCCTCCAACATGGCGGTCGGAGACTTTGGTAGGTCGGTACTATGAAATGAATGTCTTTTTTTCTGTCTTTTTCGTTTCACTGTAATTTATTGTTACTTGCTACACTTAAGTGCAGTTCGATAGTGAAAGGTTGTTTTACACAGGTGATATTCTACGACTCCGATTGGAACCCAACAGTGGACCAACAGGCTATGGACCGCGCACATCGCTTGGGACAAACCAAACAGGTCACCGTTTATAGGCTAATCTGTAAAGGGACTATTGAAGAGCGTATCATGCAGAGGGCTAGAGAGAAGAGTGAGGTAACTTAATTATTTATTACTTAGTTTATATAAAACTAGCTTATGCTCGCGACTTCGTCCGCGTGGACTACACAAATTTCAAACCCCTATTTCACAAACCTATGAGTACCTAGTTGTCATTCAATTTTTTTTTAATAAATGTATTTAGAGGTCACTTTTTCCAGATTCAAAGGATGGTTATAAGTGGTGGCAACTTTAAACCAGATACGTTGAAGCCCAAGGAAGTGGTATCGCTTCTTTTGGACGACGAAGAGATTGAGCTGAAATGTGAGAAATCTTCCTTTTACCTTTTAAATATATTCATTTTACACTAGTGCACAAAAAGATACATTTCAAATTATTATATCTTATTAGTGGGGTATTTTATCCATAGTGAGAAAAATCTAAAAATGTATAAACAAAATCAAAAAGTATAGTATCAGCAATAAGCAATCGAAAACTGTTAATTTATAATTCATTTTAAAGATTTCACTTTTTTAATCTGTTCTACAAATATTCCAGACTTCCAAAAAGGAGGTGAAAATCAATCGAGTAAAATTTTTATTTTTGTAATTAATAAAAAAAAAATCGTTTATCCTTACCTTAGGATCAAAAGACACCTTTCAAAAAAGGGTAAAATGCCCTATTGCTTACACATATTGGTTTTGTGCCTCTCACTGTAATAATGAAATAATGTTTTAGATCGTCAGAAATCAGAAGAAAAGAAGATTATGGAAGAAAGAGAACGCAAAAGAAAATTAGGAATTCTACCATCGGTAAGAGATTCTTGTTAGTGATTTATTCTCAGAATAAGGACTGTTAGAAGTAGCCCTATTGTGACACTTGCTGTTAGAGCGAGATAGCTAAATGCATTTAAGCTCTTGTTAGAACGTGACAAAATGATTATGTTTTGTCCTTATCACCGTGGCCACTTTTTTTGTTTGTCAAAATGTAATTGTACGTGAGTATTTGGCAAACAACGTGAAGTGTAGAAGGAATGACATTTCACAAGTAAGAAAATCTGCTTGAGCGAGAGGGACTGAGGGGGCCACGCTAGTTGCAAATCTGGACATATCTGTGGATTTTATGTTGTTGTTTTGTCGTTCAGGAAAATATTATGTTCTTTACACGAAAAACACTTTGTGACACATTGACCATTACATTTAAAAGACTTTATAAAACCGGCTTTTATACGTCCATTGGAGGTGGCCTGTAAAACATCCCTAAATGGCTTACTAAGTAGAGTGCGACAAGGCTCTCTTGGCACTTGAATGACATTGACAGGTTGGAGAACAAAGGCTTAGAATATTCAAACAAGAACAAAGGGGACACTTGGCGGCAACGTTAGTTCCGATTTTCGCCACGCGCCAAGAAAGCCTTGTCGCACTGTATACTATCCACGGAAAGAAGTTAGTATAGGGCTCTCTCTGTTATGTAATCCCATACAAATGACAGAGACAAAAAACTCAGTAACCATTTTGAGTGGCCAACCAATCACAAACATGTTTTCAAAAACGTTCGAAATTCAATTCGAAAATGTTTTCAAAAACATTTCAAATTCAATTCGAAAACATAGATTCGTTTACGATTGGTTGGCGACTCAGAATGCTTAACGCCCACCGAGTTTTGTCTCTGTTATTTGTATAGAATTACGTAACAGAAAGAGCCCTATACTAATTTCTCTCCGTGGGCAGAGGCAAGCCTGCATGCTATACTTCTTGCATTTCATGAAGGCGAGTGGCTCATGCTTATAAGTCGTATCGGTATAAGTAAAGTATACAGTAAATGTGTGCGTTTGCGAGCGCTTGCTCGCGACTGATCTGGTCTGCGACTGGTCCGACGTGCACGCGCACTTAAACAATGTCCGTGTATACGACGTAACCACAAGTAAAGTTCACTCGCCTTCGTGAATTGCAAAAACTATACGAGTAGGTGCTATACCTTGTCTGATTCCTCCTGGCACGCGGAGTCATAAAACGTGGGAACGGAGTAGTGCATATTGCGCGCTTCCTTGCACTTAGAAAGAGCAACCGCCGAGTTTCTTGCTGGTTCTTCTCGGTAGGAACGGCATTCCGAACCAGTGGTAAATTAAACCTGAATATTCATAAGCACTTTTAAAAAGTTTACATGAATAAAAAAACATTCTATTCTATTCTATTCTATTCTATTCTATTCTTACGGACCGTATGGCGGACGTAGTGATGTTACTTTCTTATCGATCCTTTTTAATGTATAATAATTTCTACTTCTATTTGTGTTCTTTATTGCCTTTCTTGTGGACAATAAAGCATATTTCATTCATTCATTCATTCAAGTTCTGAATTTTAAGCAGGCGGCAGTAATAGAACCAAAGCGAGCTCGCGAGTCAGCTTCGGAGCCCGGCAGTCCCTTGCAAGTGGACGACGATAGCGACCAGTTGCATATCGACTCCTCACCGCAACCACACTTGCGTAAGTAATAAGTATGCATTCAGACTATGTGCTTCGGACAGACAGACCGACTCCTGGCATAGTCTGCAGATGTCTGTGCCCTGAAGCTTAGTCTACTGCCATTGCCCCGCTCTAATGCATAAAGGTAGCATCCACCTAGGGAAACACATCGTATACCCTAAGGATGCTATTTCAATTTCAGTCAGAAAAGTGCTGCTGTATCTGGCGGTCCCGCTAGAGGTTACGCTCATCAGATATCTCACACTGAAAATGTGTAAACGTCAATTTAGTTATTATTTAAACTTGCTACTAACTAACTAACATACCCTCATATGGAACGCCTTTCCGACATCAGTCTTCCCGTACATTTTTAATAATCATCTTCTAGGCAAGCGCGCTCCATCTTTGACTGCATTATTACTTGCCAGCAGGTCTGATTGCAGCCAAGTTTAGAGTTGAGTCTATAAATAAAAAAAAAACTAGAATCCTATTATCCAAAATAGTCTCCAAATTATAGTGCAAAATGTCAACAGCGTACTCTCCGCCCGTGAGATCGAGTTGGGCCAACAGCAGGTCGGCTCGCGGCGCGCGACGCGGTCGGCCGCGCGGCTCCCGACACGCGATGGGTCGTCGCCACGACGCGCCGCCGACAGATCAGCCGCCCGCCTCCGCGTCCGCCGCTGCCGTGGCCGCGCGCGCAGGTAATCTAAAACTGGAATTCATTTTATTAAAACACTTTTCTTTTTAAAAATATTGAATTGAAAACTTTTTCTAGGGTTGATTTAACAAAATACAACCGCTTTATTTTTAGGTTTAAAAATAGAATATAGCTCGCAGTCGAATTGGCGCGAATGAAAATTAATATGGACGTTTTCTCAAGCACAATTTCAAGTTGTTTAATAAAAATGAAAACTTAGTTCCTTTACAGCCGCATTCAAAGTCTCTTAATCGTTACTTAAGGCATTAGTTAGTATGGATAAGGAATTCCTTAAGTAACGATTAAGCGACTCTGAGTGCGGCTGTTAGAGTGATTTTCCTTGGCAAAAGTGTTAAATCTATCTACTATCGTTGTCTAACTGTACCTACAAATGGCAATATAACTTTTTCGCTTTGTTTATTGTTTACTTGAGATAAAATGACTATACGCCTCTGCCTAAATAGCAACTAACGGCCTTGCTAGTTTAAAATCAGTTGGGAAGTACACTGCTTCGACTCGTCCTTATATTACTCGGCCGTAATTGCTTTGTTTCCGGCCTGGACAGTAATGTACTAGTTTTTATCTGTATAGGCGCAGCGCTACTGGACTCGGACGGGCCGCTAGAGCCGCTAGAGACATCATCGGCCATGGAGGGCCGCGGCCGGCGCGGGCCGGGTCGCCCGCGGCTACGCGCTCCCGTTCGCGCCGCGCGTCCCTCCCGCCGCGCGCGACGCCCACGCGAACCTTTGTTAGTGCCCCTGGCGCCGCCGCCCTAGCCCCGGCAAAACCCTCATTAGGGTGCCAGGTAAATATGTTAACCTAGTCTGTTACTGTTGTCTCAGGGATAAAATCGTACGAGGAAATTCGTGGAACAAAGTGACAGACAGCTCAAAGGATTTGTGCGGAACCGGCGATGGCCGATTGGGTAGACCTCGTACTGGTACGCAGTCAGTGGCGTGCAGGTCATAGAGGCATAAATGCACTGCTTACCCCAGTTGTAATAGCTCAATGCATATTTTTCATTATGACCTGCCATTAAACAGGTTCCTACCTAACTAATGCCTACCTTGGTTTAAAACCTGTGCACGCCACTGTACGCAGTATAGGATGTCTTCCAACCCGCTAGCGGGTAGCTGGTGGATAAGGAACGTAAAGGACCGTTTTGGTGGCAAACTCATCACGCCCAAACAATTGAAAATTGAATTTAAAATAATATTCAAATTTATTAAATCACGTGCTTGCTTCGCTCGCGCTGTACTTGACCTTTATATAACTTATAGTAAGTATTTTTTTGTTGTTTCAGATACTAAAATACTGGAAAGGACTGTTAAGTAGTGGTTTACTCGTTTTGAACTTTTGACCCACCTAATGAAGTACTGTTATGAATATATAAATAATGCTAGAAACACATGTCAATACCCCAACACTTTGTAACTAAGAAATGGGTGTTATCGGTTATTATTGATGATATTTGTGTGATCGCCCAAATCTTGGATAAAATGTAACCTTTAAAAAAAGATACGTCCCATTTAATTAACAAAGTAATATAGCTTCGACTTTATTTTGTTTATTACAACAGAACCGACAAAAGTGAAAACTTAAAACTATAAAATTAGAGTATAGTAATAGTTCACCATGTGGTTTGCAGTAGCAAATGTGTTTCTACCATAACTCTGTACATCGATACAGTTTACCTCTAAAGAAATTGGATACTAACAATAAATAAATATAAGCGGATGTACAAAAAATTGCTTTTATTTTTAAAAGTATTAAGTTTCAAAAACTGCAAAGATAATTATTATTATTAGTTAGTATTAGTGAAATGAAGTGTATATAGAGAGAAGTATCTTTAAATAATATCAAACTATTATGTATTAATACAAAATTAACTGAAAATATTTATTTGTACCTATCGACAAAAAGTTAAATTGTTTCAAAACATTCAAAACTTTGAAGTTGCTTGTTAAAAAAAAATTAAGGAAATTATTTTTATTTAGTTCTGTTTTTAATTTTATGAGGTTTGACAGTAAATTATTTAAATCTTGAAATCTAGCAAGAATTAGGATAAACTGACTTTAAAATGTTGTGAATTTCATCATGAGTCGTGACATATTGTGTACAGTGCGACAAGGCTATCTTGGCGCGTGGTGAAAATCAGAACTAACGCCGTCAAGTGTCCCCTTTGTTGTTGTTTGAATCATCATCATCATCATGATCAACCCATCACTGGCCCACTACAGAGCACGGGTCTCCTCTCAGAGTGAGAAGGGTTTTGGCCATAGTCTACCACGTTGTTTGAATATTCAAGGAATATTCTAAAGCCTTTGTTCTCCAACAGCGCCCCCCTGTCAATGTCATTCAAGTGCCAAAAGAGCCTTGTCGCACTGTAGGTTCAAAATTCGTGTAAATGTGAAAGATACCTAGGTATATAAATAAATAAAAATTGATGTCAATATTTTGTTTGATTGGTTATCCTATCCCACTATTTACTCAGAGTCTACTTGAGTGAATTCCGTTCGTCTATGCCCTAAATGCCATAAATCTATTTCATATACCTAATACCCTACTTGGTATAGTAATCTACTAATTATTTGAACACATTTTAATTTTTTTTCGTGATTTAACCACAAATTCACGGTTTTCAGACTTTTCCCCTTATTTCTGCTATAAGACCTACCTACCTGCCAAATTTCATGATACTAGGTCAACGGGAAGTACTCTGTAGGTTTCTTGACAGACTACAGACAACGAAGCAATCCTATAAGGGTTCCGTTTTTCCTTTTGAGGTACGGAACCCTAAAAACAAATTTTAAGGCAATTTTCGGATTTTTAGGGTTCCGTGCCTCAAAAGGAAAAACGGAACCCTTATAAGATCACTTTGTTGTTTGTCTGTCTGTCTGTCGGTCTGGTCTGGTCTGGAAAATCAAAAGGTCCCACGGGATTTTTAAAACCCAAAATCCACGCGAGCAAGGATCAGCTAGTTATATACCCATATTTTTATTTTGTTTTTATCGCGATTTACCGCTTGCCATTAACCCGTATCACGCCGGAGATGCACTAAAAAGCAGTAAATAATCCGATCTGCGATGAATACTAATGAGACGTGACTCGTGAAACGTATGAGAGTTGAGAGATCGAGCGAAATCTGTCTGTCCGTATCTGGAGATCAATCCGGGCAGATTTATGTGTAGGAATTTTTATGGGAAAAGCTTTTGTTTTTCGTAATAATAGAAATGCCTTTTCCCGCTATTCCGATAGGATAGTTATTAAAATGTAATATTTTCCAGATAGGTAGGTACAGTACACGGTAGAAAGTAAAGTACATCGACCTTTTGAAGGAGATAGCAGATTTGTAGAGCCAGTGGCGTGCACAGGGTTTGAAGCCAGGGTAGGCATTAGTTAGGTAGGAACCTGTTTACTGGCAGGTCATAATGTAAAATTTGCATTGTGCTATTACAACTGGGGTAAGCAATGCATTTATGCCTCTATGACCTGCACGCCACTGTGTAGAGCGTTGTCTCTGTCGTTGAGACCGACAAAACATCACATAAGTATGAGTGACAGAGACAACACTCTACAAAGCCGAAATGTCATTCTAAAGGCCGATGTACATTACTTTCTGCCGCGTACTGTATATTAATTATTAAGAACGGTGATAGCCTAGTGGTTAAGATGTCGGCCTCCTATTCGGATGGTCGGGGTTCGATCCCGGGCACGCAGTTTTGCGCGTTTTTAGCAATTAAATATCACTTGCTTTATTAACGGCAAAGGAAAAAATCGTGAGGAAACCTGCATGCCTAGAGCTTTACATAATGTTCTCAAGGGTGTGTGAAGTCTGCCAATAGCCAAACCGCACAGCCAGGTGGTCTATGGCCTAAATCCTTCTCATTCTGAGAGGAGACCAGGTTTCCGTATTGTGCCGGCCATGGTTCAAATACGTAAGTGACTCTACGTACTTACTTGCTATCCATTGCCTGTTTCGCGCCTCTGATATAAAAAGAAGCGATCCTATCATGCCAATTGCCATGAGTAAGGTTTTACAAAATTTCTCGCTTTGTATTCTCACACATACTTATTACCTTTAAGACACCAGCCGTAGTAGGTACCTGCTGGAATAAAACAGCATTAACATGAAATTACGTACTTTTCACACGAAAATTTATTGTTAACTGAATTAAAATCGGTTTATCATTCAGTTAGCGAGCGCGCGGGTACGTTTACACCTTTTATCAGGTTTAACGTGGATTTATGGTTCTTGCGGTGTTGCGGTGGCTCATTTACTGGAATCGTGGAAATTTATACACCACTCCGCCTTATTAGCTTCCGAACTTCGGAATCCGAAGTGATTCATTATTAGTTTTAGCGTTTAGAGAGTGATTTCCATTATATATATAATATATTTCTACGGCTATACTCACGTATCCAATCGACGTTAGCCCGACTAGTTTCGAACCCATCCGGGGCCCTTTATCAAGGGGGTCAGTTCGCGCACGCGTCGCGTTTAAAACGCGACGCGTGCGCGAATGAATTATACTGCCGTAGAAATATATTATTATTTTTGTTTCTGGGTTTTATTCGATCACCACCGGTGTGAACGGGCATATTTTGACTTAAAAGGTAGAATTGCGGCACGTGACTGCGGCACTTGTATATATTGAAAAATTAAAAAGAGCAACCGCCGAGTTTCTTGCTGGTTCTTCTCGGTACGAACGGCATTCCGAACCAGTGGTAAATTAAAACTACCTGACTATTCATAAGTACTTGTAAAAAGTTTACATGAATAAAAAAACATTCTATTCTATTCTATTCTAATACTGGCTTTGGTAGAGTCACCATTTTATATTCTGTGGTAGGTAGAGTCAATTGAATGAATTGATAAACAAAATAATAGCCTTCGATAATGATGTGTGAAGTTTGGCAATCCGCGCTTTGCCAGCGTGGTGGACTTTGATCTCTAAACCATTCTCATTCTGAAAGGTCATCCGTGCACAGTAGTAGACCGCCGATGGGTTGATGATGATGATGACAGCTTCAAATAGTGTATAGTACGCGACAGGTTGAGATGGCAATCGGGGTATGAGGCGGGGAACGCCCCGCACACCCGCGCTCACCCGCACCGGGTTAGCGCGGGGCGTGTGCTGGTGTGCAGGGCGTCCCCTCCCTGATTGCCATCTCGACCTATCGCGGACTATAGATAGCTAGCCACAAAGTCATAATTAATTATTCACATCACGCCTCATGGCGCCCGCCGCTATTTGAATCGCATGAAATGCACTTCCTCCTCTAATTGTCGTAATCAAACTAACGTTGATCGATGCATTAAACATCGATTCCGTTAATCTGCGATTAGTGAATCGTTAAGGGTGACTTCAATGGTACCTACGCGATTGCTGAATAATTCTCTTTGCATGTCTTTAAGTTCATTGATCTGTGCAATCTTTTTAATGTTTTAGCTATTTTGTATGACAAAATTAAGTATGTATCAATAAAACATACCTACGGGCCGAATTAAGAACTTGAAAATTGAAAATCTTGAAAATTGGTTAAATAAGTTGTCTTGGTTGCTGAAATGCTTTAATCCGGTCATCCGAGCCGCTTTTTTAAAAATTCAGATATAGCCCTTGACTGCAATCTCACCTAGTGGTAAGTGATGATGTGATGATGCAGTTGAAAAGCCTAAGCTGCTAAAGCTCAGCCACTCTGTTATTGAAAAGAAGCGATCGCTTAGGCGATAGGTAGCTAAAGCCATATACGAAAATACGTAAGCATGTACTTAATTTTTGAACTCATATCGCCGCTAATAAAATATCAATGAAATCAACGGTTACCATTCACATATTATTTTCACACCATTATAAGGAAGGTCATTCCAGTACATAGAAGCCTAATAAAACCTATGTATTAAGACTGTTTCAGTGAACTAGCGGGTGAGGGTCGAATACGAATGAGAGCGGTAATGAACGACCCCGTTACCAGCTCCTCCGTCCTCAGGCCGCCCGACTGGCACCGACTCCGCAGTCTACATGCATGGAGATAGACTGAAGAAAAAAATGTTTTGCTAATCTCGACGAATGCACAGACGAGAGAATCGCGGCGATAGTCTCGCCTTGTGACAAAATTTAATACAAACTATTGCCGCAATAGTAGCTGTCGCCCTGTGGAGTACCTATGGCCCATAATATAATAGAGTTTGTACCGAATTTTGTGACACGGCGACAAATGAGAGCGGTAATGAACGACCCCGTTAACAGCTCCGCCGTTCGGCTCCGTCCTCAGGCCCGCCCGACTGGCACCGACTCCGCAGTCTGCATGCATGACTCTGCAGTCTCCATGCATGGAGATAGACTGCAGAAAAAATGTTTTACTAATCTCCACGGACGAGAGAATCGCGGCGATAGTCTTCCCTTGTGACAAAATTTAATACAAAAACTATTGCCGCGATGACATATGAATCCGAGACATGGTCGCTAACTATGGGCCTCATATGAAAGCTCAGAGTCTCTCAGCGGGCGATGGAGAGAGCTATGCTTGGAGTTACTCAAAGTAAAACACTAAAGAAAAAAAAGCTCTTCTCCATGCTTTGTGAACTGATATCTATGTAATATATATCACGTAGTAGAGTCGCAAGCGGTCATTATCACGGATTCGCAGGCTTCATACAAATGGCGTTACACGGTGACTGAATAATACATCGGAGTATGCAATGACAGGAAGTTCAAGGTTCTAAGAGGTCTTCTCACGTATGTTATCAAGGGATAGTGTTATGGGAACGTCCTGTGTGGTAAGGAAAAGGTGACTGACTGACTGACTGATCTATCAACGCACAGTTCAAACTACTGGACGGATCGGGCTGAAATTTGGCATACTATCTATTATGACGTAGGCATCCGCTAAGAAAGGATATTGTTTTATATTAATTTACTAGCGACCCGCCCCGGCTTCGCATGGGTGCAACGTAGATACTAATGTGGTGTAATACATTGTTTTCGTGTAACTTTGACCATTTAGGTAGCGCACGCGTCGGAAACTCTCAAATGATTTTTTTCGACCTAATTCACATTATTTCAATTTCCTTTGGGATCTCTACATTTTTGAGAATTAAACTATACTTATAAACCTTCCTCTTGAATCACTCTATCTATTGGTGAAAACCGCTTTAAAATCCGTTGCGTAGTTTAAAAGATCTACGCGTTCATACATACATACAGACACGGGAAGCGACTTTATTTTATACTATGTACCTATGTAGAGATAAATTGAAATTTGCGACTAAGTATACCTATCTACCTAGTACCTACACAACGAGAATTTCATGTCTTGCAAACCCAGAGCTTACCTACCAAGTCACACCCATAGCCATTTCGTAGCATTCCACCATCTATTTCCAGCGCAGACCTCGTTAGATAAATCAAACGATGCAATTTTCCACCTCTATTCCTTTGCCCATTCATCACTCGACGACAGATACAAACTAGTGTTTTTATAGCCATACATCATCACTCCGCCCTGCGCCACGCCTTGCCATCATAGTTCTTCTATGTACCACAGCTTAGCAAATATAGGTACTTATACAGAATGGGAAACGAAACGAGCACGGCGGACCGCTCTTGCTTCGTGAATTCCCAAATTACAGTTTGATTGGTTCGAATGCTTACAAGATATTATGAAGACCTTAAAAATATTTAGAAATATAAGGACCTAAAAAATTCGACCTGAATATCATCATGTTTGAATATTTTCCTTCCTATTAGCTTCCTAATTGGGCACGCATCTCTAACTTTTTAGAGTAAGGTATGTGCATTTTAAGAAATTAAAAATCACTCGCTTTAGCGGTGAAGGAAACCTGCATGCCTGACACTTCTCCGTAATATTACATCAATTAATCAATCAGCCTATTTGCGTCCACTGCTGGACATAGGCCTTCCCAAGAGCACGCCACCACACACGGTCCTCCGCCTTCCTCATCCACCCACTCATCCATCCACACACGTAATATTACATAGTATAAATAATTATTGTATGCTATACTTTCCAATCTTGAACTTAAATTATTGTAACTTTATATAACTAGGTATGTATCGAAGTTTAGAATGACATAATATTATGATTTATATGTAATGTACAAATGTTATATTTTTGCAATGCCCTGACGGGGCATCATGTTGTAATATTGTAATATTATATATTTTATGATGTAAGACATGAATGCAAATAAATAAAGAAAGAATAAGTGGTCCAAGACAAACGTTTGAAAATATGGCCTTCCTTACATTCCGGTCTGGTAGTATGCATACTGTATACCTACTCTGTATCTAAATCCTTAAAGACACGATTAGTATTGAGATTTGATACAAAATAATACAATCTACTCGACTGTATGTTTGCTAAACTATAGTTCCCATCCTAGGGTAGTAGAGGGTTGTTCGTGTTTTTGAGTGCATTCTCTCAACGTGTAAGTCGATAATTGGGTGTATTTGTGAAATGATGCCCTAAATGTCGAATATCAATCATTTAAGCGGAACCTTTCATTTCAGACGATGATGTTCATTCTGCTTCCGCACATTCCAAAATTCTGAGCACAGAATTCGATATTTTTTTGAGTTTTCAAGTTTTTTAGGGTTCCGTACCTCAAAAGGAAAAACGGAACCCTTATAGGATCACTTTGTTGTCTGTCTGTCTGTCAAGAAACCTACAGGGTACTTCCCGTTGACCTAGAAACATGAAATTTGGCATGTAGGTACATCTTATAGCTGACATTTGGGGAAAAATTTGAAAACCGTGAATTTAGGGTTAGATCACGCAAAAAAAAAAATTGTGGTCAAGAACTAATAATTAGTATTTTCAACTTTCGAAGTGAGATAACTATATCAAGTGGGGTATCATATGAAAGGTCTTCACCTGTGCATTCTAAAACAGATTTTTATTTATTTTTATGCATCATAGTTTTCGAAAAAATAGGACTGTAGGACGGAACCCTCATTGCGCGAGCCTGACTCGCACTTGGCCGGTTTTGGCCGCACAAAGCTCAGCGCATAACAGTATTTCTTAAACTATTTTAAACAATTTTTAAAATCGCACATAACGTACATATGTACGCGTAGATTCTATTAAAAATCCCATTGAAAAAAGCGGCATGTAAAATTCTTATCGGAAATGGCATATTATACCCAAAAACATACATCCAATTACAGAAGATCTTCCACATTTTTCCCTATGCCTCTGAAATGTCACAATAGATGTAGTTTAAAGGGGTCTGTGTAAAATGGTGAGGTGTAAGTATCCTTCAAAAACTCAAGGGTGGTTTACATTGAGGAGCTTGAAGAGTGTAGAATGACGGATGTCTTTACAAGCTAGAGGACTTGTCAGTGGGGCTTAACGTGATCTTGGGAGGGCGGTTCTCAAAGTATCACTTATTTTTTTATCGTTTTTAGAAAACCATTTTAGTTATTATACTTATGTAACTAGCTTGTTGCCGCGATTTCGTCCGCGTGGACTACACAGATTTCAAACCCCTGTTTCACCCCCTTAGCGGTTGAATTTCCAAAAATGCTTTCTGCCTATGTTATAATAGCTATTTGCATGGTAAATTTCAGCCCGATCGGTCCAGTAGTTTGAGCTGTGCGTTGATAGATCAGTCAGTCAGTCACCTTTTCCTTTTATATATTTAGAGATAATGAAATCTGATCCAATTCATTGATATTTAGTGGCATAGTTTCTAGTCACAGCGTACATCGTACAGGGAGACGAACGCCTATGATGTTTGCGGGTGAGCCAAACAAAATAACAAAAAAACAAAATAATTAAAGCTTGTTCTGCAGACTTCTGCTGGTTCTCAGGTAATAGGTATAATCCGGCTCAATCGATTGTCCTAGCTTACTCTCAGCCTTTTCATTTAATGCTCAACCTTTAAGAACGCGTCACACGCGCCTTCTAAATGTTCCCAAATCTAAATCAAATTATGCGCGAAATTCTATAATTCCACGCTTGGTACGTACTTATAACAATCAGTTCGCTGAGTTTGACTTATTTTACCTATCAAACAATAAATTTAAAAAGGAATTAAGAAACTATCATCGTAAAACAAAAAAAAAAGTAGCTAACATCTAAATATGCATGCAATCATACACTCCCATTTACACACACACACACATGCACACACGCTCACACATACTCATAAGCACACACTCACACACGCATACACACACACATACAATCATACACACACTGTTGTAATTTTATTTTATTATTGTATATACCTACATTTATTCTAACTCTATTCTGTTAAAATAGTTTAATTATAATTTTAAGTAATCTCTTTTGGCCTTCTGTTATACCTAGATTTAAATTTAAATAATAATTATGTATTTACGCTGTTGATTACTTTCAAATAAACAAAATAAAATAAAAATAAAATAAATCCCTACTCTGTCTTGCACCTGTCACACCCCATGATCCACTGATTATTATAGACATCTCCATCGATCAAGTATGAAATTATATCACTTTTCGCTTTAGTCTGTGAAGATTTTCTAACTTGATATTATGAGAAAATTTTACTAGGTATTTTAACCTAAGTACCTACATAATTGCTGGTTCCTTAGCCCAACGCGTCTTTGAAATAAAATTGTCCTAAGTAGTTAGACCATCCGGACGACTAACTTTTTAATGGCACCGAACTTACACTTAGCTAGGGCAAAGATATACCTACTCTAGAGAGCTGTAAAAGATAAGAACCATTAAAACGTAGAGTCTATTTCACCCAACGGAATCAACTTTTAGCAGGATAAAGTAGAAACTTTAAAATGAAAACAGAATAGATACCTACTTACCGAGTTTATTTAGCCTCGTACGGATATAAGTATATAACTTCTTACCTACCCTACCTAAAGATTATTTTTAAAACAGGCTTTGAGTTTGTTGTACTTATTTTTGTTTGTCGGGCAGTTTTAACATTCTCTCTTCTCCTTTAGACGCGCGTAACGCGTTTTCAAAATTGAAATTGCGGTATTTTACGATAAGAAACATAATAATGTCAGCTTCCTATTCGGGGAGTGCGATCTCTACCCATTGAATTATATAATACCTACTTGTCTCTTGCACGCATTTGTTACTTGTTAAAATTATGTTTGTTTTAGAATAGAATAGAATAGAATGTTTTTTTTATTCATGTAAACTTTTTAAAAGTGCTTATAAATAGTCAGGTAGTTTTAATTTACCACTGGTTAATTTTAATTTAACAACACTTGCTTTAACGGTGAAGGAAAATATAGTGGAGAAACCTGTATGTCTAAGAGGTCTCCATAATGTTCTCAAAGGTATACAACCCTCCATCTCCCATGGCCCCACCAACCTCTCGGTTATATGGGCCGTATCGCGGGAGGGCGCCCGTTCGGTACTTGCTGTTGGCAATTCCCCGGGGCGCCTTCTTGACTCCCTACAAGTTCTCAAAGGTATGTGAAGTTTACTACATACTTAGCCAGCGTTGGTTAGTTAGCTATGGCCTAAGCCCTTCTCATTCTGAGAGGGGACTCTTTACTATGATGATGTCGATAGATAGAACTTTGAGAACCACAGGAGCCGAAAGCGATAACATATCGTTCGCGCAAAAGATAAGTGTATCCTCGCCCCCTAAGTTTTTTACACCTCGAATCAAAATGTCACCCGCAAAAAATGAGCGTATCCGATTCACCCTCGGTTCGGAAATAGCAAGAAAAACGTGTGTTTCATTTACGTGACGATTTTGTTATGACTTAAATTACTTATGAGGGATCTGTTACAATAAAAATAGTTTTTGGATACACGTATCGCGGTTGCTTTTTTTTGTTTTTAAATATAGAATTGGTACATGATGATGTGTAACCGACAGGCAAGCCACTTTGTTCCAAAACCGATAGACGTTGGGTCCCAAGGTGCTAGGTCGCACCGGAATGGAAGACTCCCACTAGCTGGACAGTCGGCATCAAACGAGTCGCAGGCAGCCACTCATGAGCCGCTGGATTCAGGCAGCGCAAGACCGTGGCGTGTGAAAATCCCTACAAGAGACCTAAGAGCAGCTGTGGACATCTATCGGTTGATAATGATGATGAAATTGAACCACACACAACAAGGCTGGAAAAGGTCAACTGACGTCTAAACGTACTGAAACTGAAACATACAGAAAATTCGGCAAAGAAATGCGAAAGACATTATCAGACCAATTTTCATTAGGTAGGTATATATCTATTGAAGACCCCCCACTAAGGTGGACGGACGACATCAGGCTAGTCGCTGGGAGTCGCTAGATTCAGCCGGCGCAAGACCGTGGCGTGTGAAAGTCCGTACAAGAGACCTATGTCCAGCAATAGACGTCTATAGAAAAATTGCAGCTCATTCCGTAATGTGCACTCAGCATTATTGACCCCAGCCCCTAATAGAATTCTTGTAAGTGGTGTATGATGTAAACAGAGGTTCAATTAATATAATTGCTTTCAGCACTATAGGTCTTCTGCAATTAGTTGAAGTCTTCTAACATTTTGACCCGATTTCCTATTGTATTATCTACGTACTAGCTTATGCTCACGACTTCGTCCGCGTGGACTACATAAACATCCTTTCTTAGTGGATACCTACTTTTTACAAAGAACAAACCCTCCAAGTTTCATGTCTCTTCTAGGACCAGCGCGAGCGGTTTAGACTGTGCGTTGATATATATCAGTCAATCAGTCAGTCAGGACTTTATAAGTAGGTACCTACTCGTGATTCGCGTAATAATTACGGGAACTTTTGAGTAAAAGATAAGCGTTCTTACAATAGTTTTAACACACAAATCTAGTCTGACTTGTTAAAAACAAATCCAAGTAGGTACCTACCCAGATTATCTAGATTTATACACCCAGATACTTGTTTATAAAACGAGAAAGTATGTATCAGGTGTTTAACTAAGTATAACAGTTGATAACAGCTCATTTTTATACAAATCAATTGTAAAATCCTGCAGTAAGATAACGACTAATACCAATATGATATCCAGTGTAAGCCGATAAGCCTCACAAACGGCTCCCCCGCCGGCTGTGTATTTGTGTAATGAATTGATAAGCTGTCATTAATTAACCCGAAGCCGGCACACAATTGTTTGCGAAATATGTATACACTATACACACATACGTCGTACTGTCGCTTGCAAAAGTGTAACGAATTTGGCTGTACCTTTTTGTTTTTGTTACATCTCCACTATTTACCCATATCTAAATATTATGTATAAAAAGAAAAGGTGACTGACTGATCTATCAACGCACAGCTCAAACTACTGGACGGATCGGGCTGCAATTTGGCATGCTGATAGCTATTATGACGTAGGCATCCGCTAAGAAAGGATTAGGGGTCTGAAATTTGTGTAGTCCACGCGAACGAAGTCGCGGGCATAAGCTAGTTCGCAATAAGAAATTTGAATTGAATTGAATTGAATTTAAGGTGTATTGTTTGGCTGAAAGCCTTGTGGGGCAGGGTGTCGGTTGCGGGAGGGTGACAGTGACGAGTTACCAGCCAGGTAACCTCCCCCATGTGCCTGAGTGTTGCAAGTCCATTTCGGAACGTCCGGGGGAAAGAGCAGCGCTTGGGCCGGTGTACCCTGGTAACATGGTTAACAATTTCTCTGCATGGGATGTTGTTGTTGGGAGGGGGTGTTCCAGGTAGAGGGCACAGTCGACGCGCCATGAGGCAAAGCCACTGGAGCGGAGGGTGTGGCTGTAATGAGTGGTTGGTGATGAGTGTTTCATCACTGGCTGCCTCACCGGTCTCTCGCCTATCGGTGCCTGTGCGGAGCGGTTTGCATTCTTTTTTTCTATTCATCTTTTACTCTTTACACTACAGATGCTCAGAATAGGTCAAATGCCTACTGAATTTTTTGAAGTTTGAAGTGTTTTAATTTGGATTTAGTTTTTGAACTTGTACTTATCCTAAAATTTTCTATAAACAATATTTTGCTGTTTTCAGGACGCATGTTCTGAAAAAAATTGTTGTTAATTTACTTAATTGACTTTAAATCACTTATTCGTGCGACAGTACAAAAACCATTATACAGGCCAGACTGTATTGATCTGGCTAAATACACAGTGCTGATGCTGTAATCCATAGCTTGTGCACGGCTAATGGGAAATCTATAGGAACTGAAACTTCGTAGAGCGCAAAATAATTATTATCGAGTATAATAGAATAATTTAATAGAAAATCTTCTATATATAAAAATGAATCGCTAAATGTGTTTCTGATCGCAAATCGAGGACAGCTGAACCGATTTCGCTAATTCTTTTTTTATATAAAATTCCTTGAAGTACGAGGATGGTTCTTACGAAGAGAAAATTTTTAAAAAAATCCTGAAAAAGAATCGTCTGTTAGGCGGTACGAAGTTCGCCGGGGCAGCTAGTATTACAATAAAACTTTAAGCTAGCCTTATCTAATTACTATACAAATTATGCCTGCGTGGAATGGTGCCAAGAATACTGGCTGCATTTTCACGCTGGACAGCCAAGCTGATCCGTTGCGCAAACAATGAGCCAGCCTTTCTGTCACCAGATGAGGCTATTTAATCGCAGTGAAATGACTCGTAAATTTTTTTTAGCACTCGGCTGAGATCTATAGAGCGCACTTTGACTTTGCTCAGACTTAAGATTGAGTTAAAAACGAGAAAAATTTATGTGAGAAATTTACATCTGTCTCGTTTTAACTCTGTCTTAAAAGTCTAAGCAAAGTCAGAGTGCGCTCTATATATATCACCCTAAGCATTCTGTGCCCTAAGGCTGAGATCTATAGAGCGCACTTTGACTTTTCTCAGACTTAAGATTGAGTTAAAACCAGACAGACTTATGTGAGAGATATATAGCTCTGTCTCGTTTAAACTCTGTCTTAAGTCTAAGCAAAGTCGGACTGCGCTCTATAGATCTCACTCAGTGTCCCCTCCACTGTCGTCCAGAGCTGTCTACTTATACTTACAATACAGCCAAACAATGGGTTTAATAAAAACTGCCATACCCCTTCCAGGTTAGCCCGCTATCATCTTAGACTGCATCAGGTGAGAATGCAGTCAAGGGCTAACTTGTATCTGAATAAAAAAAAAAAAACATATTTTACGAGCTACGTGGGAAACGCCGCAGACACAATAGATATAATATAACTATGTATAATATACGCATATGCATGCACGAGTCTCTATATAAAATTACAAACGATTGACGTAGGTACGTAAATCACCATCTAGCCTCATTAGTCACCCGACTCCGCCCGCTCCATTAATATATCATCACAATATCTTCGCACACCATCCCCGATAGGAAGTGACTTTTTAAACCCCCAGCCGGAAGTATCTGTCAATCTTAGTTGAGGGTAACACTTATAAAAACTTACGGGTCAGAATCAGAAGTCTATTTAAGGGCTTTTTAAAAAGTACTCGTAGGCTACAAAAGCTGTGATAGCCTAGTGGTTAAGACGTTACCTATGAAAGGAGGAACGACCTTCCTGATATCACATTAAAAAAAATTTTTACAAAAAAAATAAAAACCGACTTCGTTACACAAACACTAAAAATTGAAAAATAATTTAATTTATTACCGAATATATTATGTATACAAGAGTTAATATAGTTCCATAATAATACTTTTTGGTGCCGGTGCCAATTAGCTTTAGCTGCGCGAATCGTCTAGACTTCATATTTTTATGAGACTCCACAATGGCACCTCATTGGCACCGACCCCAAAAAATATTATTATGGAACTATATTAACTCTTGTATACATAATATATTCGGTAATAAATTAAATTATTTTTCAATTTTTAGTGTTTGTGTAACGAAGTCGGTTTTTATTTTTTTTGTAAAAATTTTTTATTTTACAATTTTTAGTGGCCCCATGGAATTATGCTATGACTGGTTAAAAGTCTACTGTTTACTAAGCTATTACACTGATCGCGAGCAATTGGACCTACTTATGCAACATGGAACCAATCCACACACATGCCAAAATTGAGATAAGTATACAGAAAGCTTTTAAAATGCACCTTCTATCAACCCTGTAAAAATCAAAATGATCTGACAATTCTAACATACTAAAACATTTCTATGACAAAGTTATCAGTCCACATTTTAACAGTTGTTCAATAAACTAACAAGATACATGTCCCATGGTAACCTGACAATCTAAGAAATCATTGAATTTTTATTTTTTTCATAAAGACCCATACCACATGGTCCCTTTTTATAAATCAATTTTGCAGAACCATGCGGGTTGGTTCTTGTTTGCAATAAAAATATGTCATAGTTCTATATTTTTACAAAGACTCGCATTACTTGGTCCCTTGTTGATATAAATCAATATTTACAACATCTAAGAAAACATGTCCTTTGAATCTGTGTTGTTTAATAAATTTCTTGGAAAAATTATTTATTAAAGTCAGTGATACCTAGTTACATTATTGTGATTCGCTAGTTTTTCTAAATTCAATTCAATTTTTCCCAAAATAACTACATTTTGAGTGGTAATTTTGTTTTGGTATGAATATGGCAACTTAATCTAATTTAATGGTAGATAAGTAGGTAATAATATTACAAAGGCAACACTGTGCTTTAAAGCAGATTAGATCAGCTCGTTGTGTGATTTGTAAATTAATTTACTATTTCCAACAATGAAGAGAGAATAAATATCAGGAGACAAACTATGATTTCTAGCTGCCGCCACTTAATTTTTTTTATTTAGCTTTGACCCTTACCACCTTAGAGTAAAACTTAGCACAGATATTCCTTGAGTTATTCTAACATTAAGAAATATACGTCTATTAGGTCTTTTCGTCACCTATACCCCAAAAGTCAGTCAGTGCATCATATCGGTTATGACTTACGGTGCCGAAACATGGACACTGACAGCCAGGCTAGTCCACAAATTCCAAATCGCTCGAAGCATTTGAAGAGAAAAGTTCGAAAAGAAGTAATTCGCCATAGAACTAAAGCACATATAATAGATAATATGGCTCTTGAGGCTAGCACAATGAAGTAGCAGTGGGCTTGTCAGAAAACTGCTCAACCAAAGACTGTTGATAGCTGCTGAAATCGTAAGCTCCCCAGTGGCGACCGTAACTTGGAAAACGTATATCGGGACGCCCTATACGAGTATGGAGCACCCCCTGTGTGGTGTGTGGAGCGATGACATTCAGAGAGTGGCTACCATCAAATGAATGCAAAAAGTTTAAGATAGAAGAGGCCTGTGTCCAACAGCAGATGCAACTATAAAAAGACGATGACTTTAAGCGTTTAACGTAGTTGTAGCGAATTTATAAACGAAATTTGCGATACGCACTTACCAAGTATAAGATATCGCACTACACCGATGATACTACCTTGTTTGCACCAGTGCTCGTCATATGGAAGAGCTACTTCTCAAAATGAAGTGTTTTAGTCTTAAGAGTTCAGATTAAAAATAAACTGCAGTAAATCTATGACGATGGTTGTAGACCGCACCAACAATAACTCGCCCGAAGTTACTCAAACTCTGAACTGGGAGGCTGTCCTATCCTGCATTTCTTGGTGCTTTAATCTCGAACAATGATGGTTGTGTAAAAGAAGTGAAGCGACTATGGCGATAGCAAGAACTGCAATGGAAAGGCTGAGGAAAATATGGAAAAACAGAAAGAAACATCACAAAAGCTACGAAGATCCGGCTTGTTTGGACATCTGTTTTTCTAATTTTTATACGCTGCGAAGATGTGAACTCTGCGACTGATTGAGAAGAAGATTGACGCTCTGGAGATGTGGTGCTGGAGGCGAAGAGTCTCATTGAACGAATTTCGCACCAACGACGTCTCTATACTCCAAGAACTGGGCATTAAACAACGTCTTTTGGCGCTAGTGCAAAGTCGCATGTTCTTCGGACATGTCTCCCGGCATTAGAGTGACTCCATTGAGCGTCTTGTAGTGCATGGCAAGGTGGAAGGTATCAGAGGGCGAGGAAGGTCACTTAAGCGATGGCCCGACCAGATTAAGTCCGCTGTGGGTGGTCTCGTGCGCGAATGTACCAGACTATCAGCCAGAAGGCGACAAGTGGCGAATGCTCTTGAGGCGTAAAACATCACTTCGTGAAAAGTCACTTCGTGATGACCACAGCCACACTGCCAAGAATATTACGACGGAGCAGAAGAATATACGTGCAATCTAACCATTTTAGCCATCCTACCTGTATTAGCCTAACTTTGTGAGAAGTCTCTATTATTATTAAAAAAAAAAGCTGACTGACTGACTAATCTATCACCACACAACTCAAACCACTGGACGGATCAGCTGAAATTTGGCATGTAGACAGAGCTATTATGACATCCGCTAAGAAAGGTTTTTGAAATTTAAAATAGGGGTTTGAGATTAGTGCAGTCCACGCGGACGTAGTCACGGGCACAAATGACAACTCATTCATGATTTTTATTTCATTTCAACAATAATTAATAGATAATATGCGTTTTTTTAAATTTTTACTATAAAATTATGGCAATGTAACAAGGAACCAACCCACACACAGGTAATTTTCTACAAGGAACCATGACTTCTTTTTTATATTATTATTAAAACTGTTAATATTTTTCATCAATATTATATTTGTATAGATAGTATAAACTATGTCCTACAATATTGTGAATAAACTTTATTCAAAATAACAAACATATCAAACGTACACAAAATTTTCACTTAAACGGCTTTTTCTCAAAACTATCATCGTGTGGGTTGATTCCATGTCGCATAAGTAGGTCCAATTTACTCTTATCCGTTGAGGAGTTCCAGTATCTATCTTCGAAGATGTTCATCAGATCTTCACCAAATTGAAATGGGACCAACTTTGAAGTATACCCTTTCAAACAAAAAAATAATTTTCAAAATCGGTCTAGGCGTTTTCGAGTTATCGGGGAACATACATAAAAAATAAAAAAAAAAAAAAAAAAAAAAAAAAAAAAGATTCCGACGAATTGAGAACCTCCTCCTTTTTTTGAAGTCGGTTAATTAGTTTGATCTAGCATAAAACTTACTATAAACCTGAAACTTATATCAATCCAGTCCACATTTCACATAGACAATGTAAAGGTACCTACCTCCTACCCATTTTCAGTTCATTGGCTTTGCAAGTTATGGGCTCCGACTTTTGTCCCCGATAGTAGGTAAAATAAAATTGCAATCAAAGTTTTCAGACAATATTCTGAAATCGCGTGTCGTATACAGTTGACAGAAACGGATTGCTTTCCGAAGAATATTTTTGTAATCGATCGTTTTGGGAACATCGAGTAAATATTCGGTAGACAAGTTATTCTGCTTTGAGATGTAAAAAACAAAATATCATCTCTAGGTACATTGCTTATAAGATTTCTTGAAATTTGATAAAGCGTAAATATAATAATTATTAACAAATAAATATAATAAATTTCAAATTTCAAGCCCCTATTTCACCCCCTTAGAGGTTGAATTTTCAAAAATCCTTTCTTAGCGGATGCCTACGTCATAAAAGCTGCCTCCATTCTCCGTGCCAAATTTCAGCCCGATCTGTAGTTTGAGCTGTGTGTTGATAGATCAGTCAGTCAGTCAGTCAGTCAGTCAGTCACCTTTTCCTCTTATACATAATATTTAGATTAAGATATTTAAGATTAAGATTAGAAATAGCCTTCAACTTAATTTATTTGTTGATACAGATGTAGGTATAAGTAGGTTAAAACAATTTGCTAATGAAATAGGAAATTGTGTGACGCCTCTATAGACAAACTACTCCATGTCCTTACATGTACTTACATGTAATAAAAATGGAAGGAAGGTTCTCCTGAAAATTGGTTTTTTGATCGGACCCAATAGTTTGTTTTTGCGATACCTGATTACATAATTAATATAGTTCAAAACTGTTTGCACGTTATAGGCAAAATAATAAATCGTTTTTTTTTAAATACCGTCTTTTTATTTCTAAAACTTTTATTGCTGGCTTTCGTAAAGGATTAAAATACATACCTACTATAAAACAAAGTCGTCGTCAACCCAAAAACGGTTTACTGCTGCGGGATAGCGCAGACGCCCCGCACACCCGCACGTCGGTGTCGCAGTCGGTGTCGCAATCGGGGTATGAGGCGGGGGCCTCATACACCGATTGCCATCTCGACCTGTCGCGTAGGTACTGGTAGTAGCTTTAGTTGCCACTTGCGTGAATCAAAAAGTTTAAAGTCCACACCCACGATATCACAATATAATGTTTAGATAGACATTAGGAAGTGCGTTATCTACAAGCCAGCAATATTGAAAGTGATTTAGTATGATTGTACCTAGCAGTGAAAGTCATGGTGGGCGGACATCAAATAACCATTGCGTTACCGTAAACGTCCCAGCCTCGAAACAAACATGCAACAAACAAATGAAAACATGTCTTATGTATGCTGATTGAGGTACAGGGCTTGTTAATTTTCGTTTTGTTCTAAATACATGCGGAGTTGATCACGAAAGTCGGATATTGCACAAGCCAGTTTAGTGAGATAGGTAAGAAAATTACTACGGCTCTTCTACGGATCTCCTCATTACTGATTTGAGAA
Source organism: Maniola hyperantus (assembly GCF_902806685.2). Classification (NCBI taxonomy): domain Eukaryota; kingdom Metazoa; phylum Arthropoda; class Insecta; order Lepidoptera; family Nymphalidae; genus Maniola; species Maniola hyperantus. The sequence goes on from NC_048556.1 coordinate 3,948,527, forward strand.
ACTCGAAGCATAGCTCACTCCATCGCCCGCTGTGTGACTTACCTACCATGACCAAGAAACGATATGCATGTACCTGAAGTTTTGTAGGTATATAGGTATTAGGTACTCGTTGTACTGAAATGTTTGATTGTTACTTTAGTTATTGTTATTCGTAGTTTAGGTATAACACTTTTTTAAATATTACTTACTAGATGATGCCCGCGACCTTGTTCGCTTCGTTTTTGATTTTCCGGAATAAAAAATTGCATATGTCAATTTCCGAAATGCAAGCTACCTCTATACCGAATTTCATATTATAATACGGTTAAACGGATGGGCCTTTAACAATCCCGTAGGAACTCATTGATTTTTCGGGATAAAAAGTAGCCCCTGATAAGTGATAAGCTAACAATCAGGTAAACTGGAAAAGCTAGCAGACAGACACACTTTTGCATTTATAATATTAAGTATAGTATGGAAGTATAGAAGAAAGGAACCATTAACTTATAAATGTAACCTACAATCAGCAAATAAATAATTTGTATTTGTATTTGTATTTATAGGATCACTTCGTTGTCTGCCTGTCGTATCTGTCGAGAAACCTAGAGAGAAAATAGGGCACTTCCCGTTGACTGTAGAGGCCTCATGACTCGCAATTATAGGCAGTTTTCTTTTAAAAAATGAAGTGTTGTAGAAAATTCTTGTATGGCGAATATTCTTGGGCACCTGTTAGTTAAGCCATAATTGCGTGTCACAAGAGGGTTTCGCAAGGTAGTAGCAATGCCCCCGTGTTAATGAGTTGCGACACCTCCTTGACCGCGAGCCGCCGCCGTACTGCGATGAGTTCTAGAGTTCCAGTATGTTTTGAACTAAATATGTATAAGTATAAAAGCAAAAGGTGACTTTTCCTTTTATATATTTAGCACAGCTCAAACTCATGGCATGCAGAATGCAGATATCTATTATGACGTAGAAAAACGCTAAGAAAGGATTTTTGAAAATTCAACCCTAGAAAGGCGTACAATAAAGGGTTGAAATTGGTGTACCTACCTACTTAATCCACGCGAACCAAGTCGAGAAGTGTTATATAAAAAAGAAAGTGTTGACTTACTGACTCAACACTCTGCCCAAACCCTTGGACATAGAAAGATGTGCAGAAAGATTTCGTCTATAATGTAGACAAGGAATAAGGTCGGGTTTTTCAAAATTCTCACGGGATAGGGCTTATATTTTCGCCAAGCGAAGTCGTGGGGGTCACTAGGTAAGATAATAATAGAAGTCCCCGATTTAGCTACACATCCATATCCATACTATCCATACTAATGTTATAAATGCCAAAGTGTGTCTGTCTGTCTGTCTGTCCGTCTGTCTGTCTGTCTGTCTGTCTGTCTGCTAGCTGTTCGAGGCCCAACAGTTCATCCGATTTTGATGAAATTTGGTACAGAGTTAGCTTACATCCCGGGGAAGGACATAGAAAACTTTTTATCCCGGAAAATTAAAGAGTTTCCACAGGATTTAAAAAAAACCTAAATCCACGCGGACGCGGGCATCATCTAGTACAGATATAATTCGAAGCACATAACTCTACCATCCAAGCTATCCATCCATCTAAAGCAACGTAAATCAAATTATAACGATTAACGCCATACGAATAGGTACGTTTGTTTGTACCATAACGCGCATTGATGTTTCACTACACATCTGCGGGTAGTGAGCTCACGTTTCTGTACCTATACAAACACCGCTTCTATACCGTTTTCTGATTCTGTGGTTTTGGGACTTGCACTCATGTGAAAACTAAAGAATGAGCGTGGGACTTATTTTTAACTTTTAATTATTCTTATCGACTAAATTAAGATGTAAATTATGTAGGAAACCTGCATAGGTACTTAAGTACTAGTGTAGATTGCAAATGTCTCATAACTTACATTTCGTCCTTCTTCTAAAATCTAAAGTCAAAAAACGCATTAGATAATTTAAAGGTTGATGTAGAAAATAATAGGTACGTAAGTAGGTAGGTAGGTACTTAGAGCACAGTAGCGATTTAAAGAGTAAAAGCTTTTGACAATAAAACAAAATTGTGTACATTCATAAACTTATTTTAATAGTCCTACGTTACTTATAATTTAAAAAAAGTATCTCATATAAAAATGTGACAAAAACAAACTTCATCTTAAAATGAGATAAATAAGAGGATAAACACCTTTCAAACCTTGGCCTCGTAAGTCAACATTTACGGAGATTTACGCATTGCATTATGTTGCATTGCACAAAATTCTGTCTTATTTTTATTTTAGACTATGTTTGAGATAAGATCCAATAAATAATTTATTACTTATTGGTTTTTGGCAAGCTTCCTTATAAATAAGTACCTACTGGGGAGTGAATGATTAAAAACCAATATTTCTAGTCTAAGCAGTTTCACAGAAAAAGCAAAAACGGTTTCGTTACTGCACAGTATTTCAAATGAAATTATTGGTTTTTGATCCGAATTAGATTTTTAAAACATACCGTACGAAGTAAGTAGGTAGGTATTTAAATATTTTCGTCACAGTTAGACCAAAAAGATTTTTTTTGAAAATGGACTTATTGGTTTTTTATCAGATACTTTTGGACGTATTTTTATTTCAATCTTGACTTGATTTGTAGGGTTTTAGAAAATAAGTCCAAATGCCGTCAGGAAAAAAGAGCTCTGATAATCTTGACATTAAGTGTTTTCTTGATACATTTGGTGGCAAGAAGAGAGACGCGACGGCGAGGGTGTATGTTACGCCACCGTGCGATTGGTTCGTCAGTCAACCTTTCAATTCCAGTTTAGTATCAAAATATCTCTGAGTAGGCAAATCCCTTCCACTAGAGCTCTATAATTGATGAGGAGGCTGCGGCGTAATATGCCGCGTATGCACTTGGTGTATGTTCATTGAAAAAAATTACTAAACTAAAAACTTAGTAGATTTGCCCTAAAACCCCTAATTTTTGCTTAAAATGCCGCAATATTCGTTAGTAGTTGGAAAAGTGACCTCTCGTAATCCGAGTTATAGGTATGTTATTGCTGAAATCTTAAGCCTCCTTCATACTATACCAGCGGTAATGCCGCGGCCGCCAGACTTTACCGACCCAGCGAGTATACACCGGCATCATTTGATACCAATGTGACGATTGACGATCGCAATCACTTTTGATTTTGATGACACTCTTTTACTATTGACTAAAAAGTTATGTCGCAGCGACAGCAAGAATCCCATAAATTCAGCCAATAACAACGATTCACTAATTAGTCCAAATATATAAAAGGGAAGTGACTGACTGACTGACTAATCTATCAACATACAGCCTAAACTGCTGGACGGATCGGGCTGAAATTTGGCTCAACCCCTAAGGTGTTAAAAGAGGGGTTTGAAATAGTAGAGTAATAATAGTAATGTGAAAATCACAATTTTCATGCTTAGGGGGTTGGAGTGGACTTCCGCTTCCGCCGTACGTAATCCACCGGCTTACCCCATTGGCGGCTTGTTTATACGGCACGGCAGTCGGCAAGTATTAAGTTACCGCCGCGTTTGCCTAGTACAATGTGTAGGAGCCCTTATGAGACCACTTAAGATAGTGTTGGTTCACTGAGCTGGTCCCTATTTGTGGAATGGGTTGCCGTGCAATCGTCCGAGTATTCTATTATGTCATAAGTTAGGTGTTGCGTTATATTGCAGCAGATTGCTTAGCCGTGGTGGCTTAGATATGGATTGAGATTTTATCTAACCGTATACTTAAAAAGTAAAAGAAATCCGTCGAGGTAACTGTCAGCCGGAGGGCTGGCAGTTACCTCGGTCAGCATTTTAGTCCTAGCATTTGCAACCGCTATTACCGTGCCGGATTTTCAGGAATTTCTTTATCCGCCCCTTGAACTTGAAACCAGTGAAAACACCGCCAAAGGGAGTTGGTTCCAGATATCTTGTTGTTTAAGGCAAGACAAAAGTTTTTAGACAAACTGTTCCTAGTGTTAATTAATGCTTGTAGAACTTTAACTGAAGATATTTCAGTAAGTTGGAGTAGAGTTTTGATGATGATTGATGATAGTATGATTTAATACTGTAGACCGCTGCAATTTTGTGATTGAAACCTTAAAGTCTAATACAGTCGAAGTCGTGACAGACCCTAGCCAAAGTAGTTTTAATCGTCCTCAAAGAAATCTTCTGTGAGTGGTACTTTGCTGATCTGGTCATAGGTGTAGGTACTGAAGAATCGTTGTGTTACGTTCATAGCATAGTCTATCGCGTAGTCGAGGATTGGTCCTCCGAACTCTGCAGCCACCAGCTGAGCGTTGGAGTTCAGCACATCCAGGATGTTGGCACCTATGGAAGCAATAAAATCCTTAAAATTGAGACGTTCTAAACTTTAAAGTGCTAAAAAGCTGTGGTAGCCTAGTGGTTAGGACGTCCGCCTTCCAATCGGAGGTCGGGGGTTCGATCCCGGGCACGCACCTCTAACTTTTCGGAGTTATGTGCGTTTTTAACCGACTTCAAAAAAAGGAGGAGGTTCTCAATTCGTCGGAATCTTTTTTTTTTTTTTTTTTTTTTTTTTTTTTTTATGTATGTTTCCCGATTACTCGAAGACGCCTGGACCGATTTTGAAAATTCTTTTTTTGTTTGAAAGGGTATACTTCAAAGTTGGTCCCATTTAAATTTGGTGAAGATCTGATGAACATCTTCGAAGATAGATACTGGAACTCCTCAACGGATAAGAGTAAATTGCTCGCGATCAGTGTAATAGCTTAGTAATAAACAATAGATTTTTAACCAGTCATAGCATAATTCCATGGGGCCACTAAAAATTGTGAAATAAAAATTTTTTACAAAAAAAATAAAAACCGACTTCGATACACAAACACTAAAAATTGAAAAATAATTTAATTTATTACCGAATATATTATGTATACAAGAGTTAATATAGTTCCATAATAATATTTTTTGGGGTCGGTGCCAATGAGGTGCCATTGTGGAGTCTCATAAAAATATGAAGTCTAGACGATTCGCGCAGCTAAAGCTAATTGGCACCGGCACCAAAAAGTATTATTATGGAACTATAATAACTCTTGTATACATAATATATTCGGTAATAAATTAAATTATTTTTCAATTTTTAGTGTTTGTGTATCGAAGTCGGTTTTTATTTTTTTTGTAAATTTTTTTTAAGTAATTAAAATATCACTTGCTTTAACGGTGAAGGAAAACATCGTGAGGAAACCTGCATGCCTGAGATTTCTCCATAATTCTCAAAGGTGTGTGAAGTCTGCCAATCCGCACTTGGCCAGCGTGGTAGACTATGGCCAAAACCCTTCTCACTCTAAGAGGAGACCTGTGCTCTGTAGTGAGCCGGTGATGGGTTGATCATGATGATGATGATGATGAAACTTTAAAGTCTCAGAAGCGTAATGATCAAAGATTGGACTTAAATCCGAAATGGACTAAGAGCCAGCGCGTGCCAGACCTTCGTTATTTTATCAAAGCTGAAAGTTTTTTGCCTATTGTCCCCAACACAGGGAGGAACGATCAGCCACAATGAAGTTTGCACCATGGTGGCTTTGGGAGATAACAGGTAATAAAGGTGTAAAAATACAAACGTCAAAGTATAGGTAAAGTTTAATTTTTTTATATTTTCTTAGGAATAGTATTAGAAATCACGTCATGTCGGTTAAAAACTTTAAAGAGCTTAACTTTAGTAAGCGTAAAGAAAGAAACTTTCAGCTTTTATAAAATAACGAAGGTCTAGCACGCAAGAAATTCAACCCCCACCTCGATTTTCTAAATTCCACCCGAGCAAAGCCGGGGCAGGTCAGCTAGTTTGCAATAAATATGTCGAAAATATTATAACACTTACTGATTTCAGGGCTGCCTCTGAAGAGATTTGTAAGATTGAGTTTAAGGTCGGATCCATAGTCAGCCTTGTATTTATAGGAATTGATCTTGTAATGTCCTTCACCATTCTTGTCCTTTACAACCTTCTCTAAAACTTCCAAGTGTATGTGTTGATTCCCTAAAAAAAACAGTTTTAGGCTTTTTCTTATAAAGATAAGAGTATCTTTTGAGTTCTTGCTGGATCATCTCAGTTGAGCCTGCTTTATATTATATTAGACCCGAAGACCCTTAATTATTAGAGTTTTCATTTTACTTACAAGTAGGTACAAACTTATAACACTTTAAACATCAAAATAGACTACTTATTGTCTATTTTATTGTGTTTCTTGACATGTACGATGCATTTCATTAACGAATTTTCTAAGCGACAAAAATGCGCGTCTCGAATGCTTGCTGCAAATTCTTTCGCTTCGCTTTAGCGCGACCTGTGTTTGCGCCCTAAGCCTTTGCTGTCTCTTAAAGGCTGTTTTGTGCCGTAACAACAATATGCGACAATACAGCATGCTACAAGTAATAAACACATATATAGGTACATATCAATTTTGCTGACTTGAGCAGTATACGGCATTATATTTTATGCGGAAACAGCGTCGTGCTTAAGAACTGGAATATACGGTATAACAGTCTGCTGCCGGTTCTTGCTACATATTAAATGATTGTAGCTGGCAACCCTGTGGGATGCCTTCATGTCGCACTGTACTGCTCTGGCGTAAAACAGCTTTTAGGACATGAAAAACTTACAGATTTTAATTTTGGCGCTGCCCTCTGTATCCAGACTGAAGAGCAAGATCCTCCCGAGGACGCTGTAGTGCCCTCTGATGGTGAAGTTACAGTGGATGTCGAATATAAATGTTCGCTTCTCCCTGCGAGACCTGGTGATGAGAGAATATTGGTTTAATATTAATTTACTAATTTAGTAATGACTTAGGTATACTTAATATTACTAGCAGTTGCCCGCGACTTCGTCTGCATAATATTACTGGTTTCTCATGAGATTAGAAATTTTCCCACTGCAAAAGGCTTCACTTACCTACTCACTCAGTCTCCCCAAAATACCTAAATGCCAATTTTCATATCTCTAACTTCAAAAACATAGGACTTTCATATTATATCCTTTCAAACCCTATTTCACCTCCTGTGGATTTTCGCAAAATCTTTTTTAGTTGATATTTTAAAAAGAGCCGTCAAAAGAGAGTCAGCCAGTCAGTCAGTCAGCTTTTCCTTAGATTTTGGTTAAATGATGCCGAGACAGAGATGTCTTGTTTAAGAGCATCAATATAGCTCAACCGGTAAAGGAGTGGACTGAAAACCGAAAGGTCGACGGTTCAAACCCCGCCCGTTGCACTATTGTCGTACCTACTCCTAGCACAAACCTGACGCTTAGTTGAAGAGGAAAGGGGAATAATAGTCATTTTAACATGGCTAATATTTTTTTAAAGGGTCATGAAATGCTCAATAATCCGATCGAATTATGTACCTACTTACTTTAGCTTTCCTTAGCTGACTTAAAAGACACAAGTCGCAGTTTCGGAGAAACGCGTAAGCGACGTAATTTGTCCGGCGCTTTAAACCCTCTGGAGTTAAGTTAGTTTAGGTCACTCGTAACACAATTTCATTATCAGTTCGTGGCAACAAGGTCCTATGATCCGCCTATAGTGCGTCTCTAACGCATTTTCAGCTAGAATAGAAGCTACCTACTTTGTGTTCCTTTTAAGTAATTTAAGGAAAAACGGATGATAGTCAGTAGCGTGCAGGTCATAGAGGCATAAATGCACTGCTTACCCCAGTTGTAAGCTCAATGCATATTTTTCATTATGACCTGCCAGTAAACAGGTTCCTACCTAACTAATGCCTACCCTAGCTTCAAACTCTGTGCACGCCACTGATGATAGTGCTATATAAAGGTCGTTCATAATAATATTGTGAGGTTGATAACAACTGACAATGGTGATTTCTATCAACTTGGCGAATAAAATTATTATTCTTCACTTATGAGTTTTTAATACGCCACTCAGTAAATATTTATGTACTACATAGATAGAGGCAAGTCATAATGTTTATACAGCCAATTTGTAAATAGAAGCAAGGCACATAATTTATTTAGATTGCAAGTTTCCTCCTTTAGACCCAACATAACAATTAAAGAAACGAGCTAATGTCCACAAAATGCGTTCAAATATTGTGCATGTTTGAATTATACCTACTTATAACGTAAATAAACTAATGTTAATATTTGTAAATCTACATATACCTACTCCCTACTTAGCTGAATTACCACGAATGCAGATATTTTTAAGGATATTTTTACGAGTAGGTACCTAATTATACAACTTACAAGGATATGATAAAAATATCATTTTGTATCTATTTTCTTGTATTTAACCAATTTTTTAAGCAAACGTTGTGTTTACTTGTAAATGACCACTGCATTTAGTAAGTAACAAATTTTTGAATAAGTATATTTTTACAGTACTTAGCCGTAAGTAAACCTAATGAAAAAAAATAAAATAAAATCATCGCCTGGCTAACCCGCCTCGCAATTCGGGTAGAATTTCTGAAAGTCCCTACTAGTTTCCGACCGAAGCGAAGGTCGATTTCTAGTCGAAGCCAAAGCTGATTATAATCGGCTACTCTTAGTTATAAGATATTATGATATGTGGCACAGTTTGGAAAATAAACGTCTTTTCTTTCTTGCTTTCTATCGCCACAACCTTCAGCCGATGCCGAAGCCGACGATTTAACAAACCTAAGAAATGCTAGTGGGCGTCTAGAGAACTACATGCAAAATCTCGGATTTTAATCTAAGTATTAATAGGTAAGTAGGTATAGTAGGTATCGAAATTCGAAACCTTTTTTTGTAACGCTATTGAGGATTCCAAATCAATCACAATTACTCGTAATACAGGTACAGGGCGGTATGGCCGATTAGTCAGCAATTATTGTACAGATTTCTCATCAGGAAGGCCGTATGCCTACTACCTATGCCCTTAGCGTGTTTAAAAGTATTGTTGGAATTTTCGAATTAAAAGACAATTCGAATAATTAATAATTAAAACCATTCTGCAATGCCTTATGTAAATGTCGTTGTAATGAAAAGTTAATGATGGAATTTTATGATAAGTTTGTTTCTTTTATTTCTCTATCTTTCCTGTTTATTTCTTCACGAATCACGGTCAGATCTAAAAACTTTTTAAACAACAACAACTAGGTACTTAGCTTTAAATATAATGTTCGGTATATGTTGTAATGCCTATTTAATTTTTTTTGCTCGACTAGTGTGCTACCGGTATCCACTTATTGTACGATATTATAGTACTAAGTACGTCAGAAATCTTCTCGCTAGTGCCAACAATTGTATAAAATTTCAACTCAATCGGATGAACGCATAGGTTGTTAAAATGCAAGCATTTTTTTTTAAATTATAAAGATGCATCTTCAAAAAAACATTCTTATTTCAGGATAGTCAATAATTAAACATGCGAAGAAACTAAATAATTATAGGTGTGACATACTTACGAAACTTTATCGGGTACGCATGTACTTAATCCCGTAAGTTTTCCATTATGGAAAGTCAACTTAACGTTTCCCGGTAGATTTATTGTGATGTTTCTATCCAGGTACAGCGGATCCAGGGGTGGTATCCCAGCCTCTGGGATGCCTCTGACAACTCCCGGGATAGCGTCGAGGGTGGCTTTGGTGAAACATTCGTCTGTTAGTTCACCGCAGGGGTGGATGAAGTCCGCTGCAAAGAAAAATAAGTATACTTATGTAGTTTTAAATTTTTATATTATCATCATGTAATGCATTCAAGAAGATCTAAGGAGAATAGGTTCCTACCAGGTAGGTACCTAAATCTACACTAATATTATAAAGCGGTAAAGTTTGTAAATTTGTTTGTAGGCAGTAATCTCTGGAACTACTGAACCGATTTTGAAAGTTCTTTCACTACAGCTACATTCTTCCTGAGTGACATAGGCAATAGTTTATTTTCAAGCACCTGTAAGAAACCAGGGCGAATCGCTAGTAGTGAATATGTCGGAGGATATTATAATTAATCGGTAGATGGTCAATCGACTTCATTTCTTACAATTTAACGGCCTGGTTTTAGTGTAATTGTAATGTCACGGGGTCATTATAGTGACATTATAATAAATCTAGGTATATTGTGAAGTTGGTAGTGGGAGACGTCGAGCGTTCTGATTGGTCAAGAAGTCCTCCTCCAGAAAAGTGTCATACTACGTGACTTATTACTTTCTATGATATTATTACAATAGTTTGTAATTTTTTAATTAATTAATTTTTTCAACGGACCAATGAGAGACGGCCTCATAATCTAACGACCAGTGAAATTGTCAAAATATCATTGCTTTACTTACTATAGTGTCATTACAATGACACTAAAACCAGACCGTTAAATTGTGAGAAATTGTGATTGTCAATCTACCGTTTAATTATAATATCACTAGTGAAATTGTAATATCACTGATTTGACAATATACCTACCTGCGTCAAATACACAAACTGAAGGTAGACGAAGGACTGGAAGGACGATAGATGGAAGAAGACTGTAAAGGATGCAGACCCACATCTAAAGGATCGTAGTGCCGCAGGATCATGATGGATGATCATCATCTTAACACAACGTTGGAGTCGGGCCACTACTGAGGACGAGTCTCCTCTCAAAACGAGAAAGGCTTAGGCATAGTCCACCCTGTTAGCCAAGTGTGGATTAGTAAACTTCACACAACTTTGAGAACAACATCTTGATGTTGAGGACTCTCAGACATGCAAATGTCTTCACGATGTTTTCCTTCAACGTTATAAAAAATGATTCATTACTCCGAAAAGTTGAGTTGCGTGCCCGAGATCAAAACCTGAATCCCCCCAATCGACGTCGCCACCGTCACTATAAAAATATGACTCAAATAAAACTTCAGAATTAAAAAATATCCCAAATGTTATAGGTAAATAGGTATGTAATTTCTTACATTGAACCAGATTCTTATTAGACATCGATTCGATATGAATTTTGGCATCTGATATCGATAGTCGTTTTCTATCGGATTACAGAATTACATAACAAGTAGATAGTTATATACCTTACCTACTTGTTACTTATATTATAATGGACATTACAAAACAAATCATTTATTTAACTTATAGTCCCTACTTACAGGCCAAGGTTATGTTCTGATAGGTCAAGATTCTACCACATGTAGTACCGATTCGAAAAGCAGTTATGCTCTCTCAACTCTCAAGGCACAAAGGTTAAAAGCTCATTTAGGTAATTATTACAAGTGAATATGAAATAAATTGCAGGATTTACAGATACTTTCGCTGCATTCAATTGTCACATACTTATACCTACGCGTAATTTGGCATTGAAAACCAATTTCGCAATTTTAGTGTATGAAATTTAATCCTTCTTTAATCAATATTTGTATAGGTAGTCGTACCTACCTATCTCTTTACAATTTTCATCTTGCAAAACCCGACATTTAGTCGATGTGTTTCAAAATGTAATCATTTAAGATTTGTGCATTTGAAGGCCTCCTACTTTGTGCACTAAGTACCTACACGCAATGTGCGTAAGACACCAATATACTTTCGGATTTTGGCAGAATTCTATAGTGAGAATCTGAACATATCAATGCCAGTATATTTCATGTTTTTTTTCCTGTTTGGTAACAATATAAATGAAATCTATGGTCGGTAGGTAAGGTACGGTAGGGAAGGCACGGCTGTCAAAATTCCCAAGATTTAGAGCTCGATTTTGTAATACTTCGTGTAATTAAACAGATCAGTAGTAACTAGTAAATAATTATTTACATCAACTTAATATATACTAGACCTGTTTAAATACACAAATTAATGGAATCCCGTGGGGACTCTTTGATTTTCCGGGGAAAAAATTATCCTATACAATATACATATATTTCCGTCTCTAGTAGGTTTACACGCTTTTCTGTACAAAATAGATGATGATCGCAACTTCATCTATACTAGACTTAGGTCTTTTAGGAAACTCTCTGATTTTTGGGGACAAAAAATAGCCTATGTCCATCCCCGGAATGCAAGCTATCTCTGTACGATAAAATATTGTCTCTCTGTAAAATGGATTGGCCGTGAAAAGCTAGTATACAGACAGACACACTTCCAATCCAATCCAATCCATCAGCCTGTTTGCGTCCACTGCTGGACATAGGCCTTTCCAAGAGCGCGCCAAATTCTTCACTTCTTACTTTCGGAGTTATGTGCGTAAGTATCACTTGTTTAACGTTGAAGGAAAACATCGTGCGGAATTCTGTATGTCTAACAGTTCTCCATAATATTATTCTCAAAAGTCTGTCAACCCGCACTTGGCTAGCGTGGTAGAAAATTTGGCCAAACTCTCTCTCTGGTTCTCTTACTGAGAAGACCCGTACTCAGTTGTCTGATGGGAGGCTTCGGCCGTGGCTAGTTAGAAACCAAAGGGGGGCATGGTTTTAATAAAAACTGCCATAGCCCATCTGGGTTAGCCCGCTTCCATCTTAGACTGGTGGACTTATTGTGTATTAAGACAGAGTTAATACGAGACAGATTTAGGACACTGGACATATCTCTCACATAAATCTGTCTCGTTTTAACTCAACCTCAAATCTGAGCAAAGTCAAAGTGCGCTCTACATTTCACCCTTAGACAGGTGAGATTGCTGTCAAGGGCTAACTTGTATCAGAATAAAAAAAGTGAGCCGGCGATCGTGATGATGTCAAAATAAACTTACGTATAGGAACCAGCTGCAGAGTGTTACGGAAACAAACAAACAACACGGTCACCCCGAACACGTTGGCTAATGTTTCGACAACTCTGGCCATTTTGTAACGCGCCTATACGTTATGTTATGCTATTAAATATTAAGAAAATACATATACAAGCACAGTAGTGTCGCTCGCGAGGCGAAGTGTGCGAATGGCTTTATTTCTTAACATCGCGGTGGATACCTTATTTTGAAGTTGCAATTAAAGAGAATTTCAAGGATTTAGGCCGCGGTTCTACTAGCGCGACTGATGATTATAGGTAATCGTTGTTTATAACCATCGATATAAATGACAAGATATGCCCAAGCGAACAAAATTTTTCACTGTTTAGGAACCAAATAAATCAGTGCCACCTCTTGGATACTAATGAACGACCCGTTTGAAATCCAGACGTCAATGAGGTTGCATTGGTGCTATAGCACCAATGAGTCGGTGCCATTTTGTTTGTTCAATAGTCCTGTCCATACCAAGTAATATATAAGTCAATGTTTATAACAAACTTGTAGATACTACTTAGGTTAGTTTAGGTTAGGTTCTATGCCGTGCAATCACTACCCATATTATAAATGCGAAAGTTTGTTTGTTTGTTGGTTTGTCCTTCAATCACGTCGCAAAGGAGCATCGGATCGACGTGATTTTTTGCATAGGTTTTAACTATACCCATGCAAAAAATCACGTCGATTCTGTCGACCTGGAGAGTGACATATGCTACTTTTTATCCCGGAAAAACAAAGAGTTCCGAAGGGATTTTAAAAACTAAATCCACGCGGACGAAGTCGCGGACATCAGCTAATTGTCCGGGCGCTTGCCTAGTAACCATTATAAACTAAATCATGTCACAAAAGTGCAACTATCAAAACATTTATCGGGCATAAATGTTTTGATAATTGCACGGGCCACGACGATATCAAGAACTAACCTAAAAGTATTAAATTCTCTTTTCCAAAAACGTATTAGTGGAACCGTTCACTAAATAGAGCTTACATACTTACACATAATGATCGCACAGTAATCACAAAAAGCTAAGAAACAAAGAAACCTATGTACTCCATCAATATGCAATAATACAAAGCGTGTTTTCGTGACATGAGACAATAGGAATTCAAATCTATAACCATAGAAATATCAGGACAAAAGCCAGGAAAAACTGTTTAAAATGTTTATTATTGATGAGCATTTAAATATCAACTGGTGATTATGATGACTTTTGATTTTTTTGTGAGTCTTGTTGCAAAAAGTTCCAGTGGAACCGTACACTATAATACATTTATGTACTTATATGGCTTATTTTATTCTGATCTGTAATGAGTGATATGGAGGATAAAAGGAAGATAAAGAAAAGGTCAAATTAAAAAGAAAAATATATAGGGATAACTAGATTTTGCCCTCGGTATGGCCTACTTAAAAGTTTGATTTGAACTGAGGCAATTTGAGAATTTTTAATTTTTTTTTATCTCTGATCTTTGAGATTGTACCTATCTCTGCACCCACATCCGCACTTGACAATTGTGGTGGACTATGGTGAAACCCTTCTCATTCTAAAGAAGACCCGTGCTCAGTAGTAAGCCGGTGATGGGTAGATGATGATGCCTAATTTTCTTTGAACCGCTTCCAGTTTCTTCCGGTATAATTCCACGTTAACTGCTACCTGAAAATTGCTAAGTACCCAGTAAAGAATGACAGAATGGTTCAATACAATGGTTCACTGATAAAATGGTTCAGTAATGCCAGCTGCGTATCATTGCTCAACCGCATCCCTACTCACTAAGAATACAGGAATTCCGACATTAATGTCAAGTTAGTGGTAATAACCGGAATAGGGCTTGAACTCCGGAATTCCGGTTTTCAGACAAACAACGAAGTGATCTTATAAGGGTTCCTTTTTCCTGTTGAGGTACGGAACCCTAAAAAAAGAAAATAATGGCCGCCTCCAAAACTTTTCCCAAGATAAAAGCGTAGGCATATACCGGCATTTACCTATCTATAGACAATCACTGAGAATAAAATAATAATATTTCCTCAGCAAACAACTCACAGACGATTTAATACGCTGTAATCGCGTATTCAAAATGAGGTAATAGCGAAGTTTGTTCAACGTTTAGAAGACACTGATTCCTACTGTTGCGGATCTGAGCGGGTGGTCAACTAGGTCGTGACCCCCACTAAGCAGGTATCTTCGAATAATTTACATGGTTTTGAAGGCATTTTCGACGTTTATGATGGCAACAAGTGCGACAGTACCTATACGTATGATATCAATTCACTAGCAGACCTGCCACGGCTTTGTTCAGATGGAATTTACAAATATTATGTATCTGCACTAATATTAAAAAGAGGAAAGGTTTGTAGGTATGTTTGTAACGAATAAACTCAGAAATACAAGACCGATTTCAAAAATTCTTTTACCATTAGAAAGCTACATTATTCCCGAGTGACAGAGGCTATAGGTACCTATATTTTTTTAATTTTAGAGATTATACGAAAATTGTAATAAGCTACCCGAGCAAAGCGGGGGCGGGTCGCTAGTATTGTCGAAAATTAAAAATACTAATTTTTAGTTCATGACCACAATTTAATTTTTTTGTGTGATGTAACTACAAACTCACGGTTTTCGCATTTTTGCCTTAATGTGTGCTATAAAACTTACCTACCTGCCAATTCATGATTCTAGGTCAACGGGAAGTACCCTCTAGGTTTCATGACAGACACGACAGACAACGAAGTGATCCTATAAGGTTTCCTTTTTCCTTTTGAGGTACCGAACCCTAAAAATCAACAATCCTGTGTTCAATTCCGATCGATCATATTTTATCAAATTTTTCCCACCTCAGTAGTAACAACAACAGTCCATTTTCGCATGAAAAGCCCCATTGATTCGGCCAAATGCCATATTTTCACCAGCGAACAATAATGTCCAGTGGAGCGTGCATCTCAATTGAGCCATTTACGATCGTTTGTGACAGACGACCATTTTAAGCCATGGGAATCGATAAAGCTCTGTTTACACAACCTATGTGAAAAACCATAGCTAAATCTAAATATATGAAACCGGCCAAATGCGTGGCGGGCCACGCGCAGTGTAGGGTTCCGTAGTCACAATCCTCGAAATACAGATATAACTCCTTAACCTGTGAACCCTGGCTAAGTCCATGATAGTTTTCCTTAGGCTAATTGCTTTTTTAGGAACCCTAAAAAAGGAATTAGCGTTCCGATACGACGCCGTGTAGAAACCAAAGGGGCATGGGTTTTAATGAAAACTGGCATCCCTTCGGAGTCCGACAGACGTTGGGGTCCCAAGTTGAGACCCCAACGTCTATCGGATTTCCAAGGTGCTAGAATGGCAATCTCGTACCGGAAAGCGCAGCGTTGGAAGATTCCGGGGAAAGACAAAGGCCACGCGATATGTGGAGTATTCTGGTGGACTGGACTGGTCATAGAAAATTATAAAGGGTCCAGTAAACATTAGCCCAGAGGGTTTTTTAAAATGTCATTTTTACCTGTTGCTATTTACATTGCAACATCTTTAACTCTTATTTATAATAATCTAATCTAACCTTAACTTAACTTATATCTAGTTTTTAGGGTTCCGTACCTCAAAAGGAAAAACGGAACCCTTATAGGATCACTTTGTTGTCTGTCTGTCTGTCTGTCTGTCTGTCTGTCTGTCTGTCTGCCTGCCTGTCTGTCAAGAAACCTACAGGGTACATCCCGTTGACCTAGAATCATGAAATTTGGCAGGAAGGTGGGTCTTATAGCTGACATTTTGGGAAAAATCTGAAAACCGTGAATTTAGGGTTAGATCACACAAAAAAAATTAAATTGTGGTCATGAACTAATAATTAGTATTTTCAACTTTCGAAGTGAGTGACTATATCAAGTGGGGTATCATATGAAAGGTCTTCACCTGTACATTCTAAAACAGATTTTTATTTATTTTTATGCATCATAGTTTTTGAATTATCGTGCAAAATGTCGAAGAAATACGACTGTAGTACGGAACCCTCATTGCGCGAGCCTGACTCGCACTTGGCCGGTTTTTTTACCAAGGTCCGGTTCATCCTCTATCGCTGCAGCTCAGGGGGTTTGGCAGATGCTGTTTCATACGCCAAGATCCTTTGATGTTTGCATGAAAATCTGCAGAAGTCGGCAAGTTATTACACGCGCCAAGTACGTGGGCCAATGGTAATACAATTTACAAAATTTGAATAAATTCAATACGCACCGCGTTTTATTGGGTCTGATCGTGCGTTAAGTAGGTATACTTTCGGTTTTTTAATTGACTGAATAAATAAAATAAATATTATGGTGAGTAAAGTGTATCATTGCATTACAGAGGCATTTTATAGATCCATTGATGCAGCGTGAGAAAGTGTTTCACGGTCCGTTACACAGTATATGACCTAGCTCGCCCATATAACCGATTTAGTACATCTACTTATCTTTGATATATTGTATGATATTCCATTGGATATATTATCTAACTTATATGACATTTAGGTACCGCTATATTATGAGATTGAAGTTCAACTTTTATAGTTAGACTTATTGAATTATTATGTACTTGTTAGACAAGCGGATACCCGGATAAAAAAGAAATGCATTTTGTTTTTATCCATTACCATCTTCATATTGTTACCTTGCTAATGAAACTGTTTTGGGGCACATCGGTTGGATGGGTCAAAGTTCATACTTAACGGACATTGGTAGATTTTTTTGTTTGTGTTTTATATAGATAGATGATAGTTATTAAAATAAAGATTTTTTCTGACTCTGGCATTTCTAAACGTCAAGTCTGCTTTTTCAAACGGATAGGCCGTGAAAAGGTAACAGACAGAAAGACAGAAGTTTAAACAGGAACTGAGAGTAGGTATCTAGGTACTGAAGTTTAAGACTACAGCTGGTTTAAAACGTTTCAAACATACCGGTGGTTATCTGCCTACCTGCTCATTTCACTAATATGGATGCAAACTAAAATACTATGTGCCTATGTATTGTACAAGAATAAAGCTTTCACGGTCAAAATTAAAACAAATTGCAATACAAAAGCTTTCATGAATGGCGGAATGAATGGCTCACAAATCGCTTCAATTTCTTATTAGGCAGTCCATTAGGCAGCAACAAAACCGTCTGGCGCATTGTCAAAACACAAAACCCCTAATTTACCGACACTGGCACAATGAAGATTGTTTGCTTTATGTCGTTTTCGATCGGTGCCCACCGTGTGAAGCGCTTTTGATCTATCCACGGATTAAGGTGATGCTAGACCGCCTACATATTATTATTTTGCGAATCACTTCTCAGGTTCCGCAGGAAAACAAGCAACTCTTGTAGTCTTTCTGTCGTCTTTCTGTTTGACAGGCATTTGAAAATAAACTGTAAAAACTATAAGGTGTTTAATCAGACATATAAATCGATTATCGCTATTAAAGGAGCATAATATACTTATAAAATATAATTTTGATCCACAAATCCGCAACATCAACTTAGCAACTATCATGATTCAAGGCTAAAGAACCATTTATGCGTGTGCTGACAACATAGTCTCCATTAATGAAGAAGGAAGGCTTACTCTCTGTAATTTTGTTAACATTAAAGTTCTTTTAAATTAAGGAAGTTTTCGTATCACACTCACACTAATATTATAAAGGCGAAAGTTTGTATGCGTGTGTGTAGGTGTTACTCTTCGACGTAAAAACTACTAAGTAAACGGATTTGGTGTTTGGCATGGAGATAAATAAATAATTGTAACTTGAATTAACACATAGGCTGCTTTTTATCCCGGAAAGTCGCAGGCATCAGGAAATAAATAGATATAGGTATCTACTATCTAGGTAGGTATAATGTTTAGAGGGAAATGTATCGTCTCAGGCGGGATGTGCGAGATGCACGGTGAACCAAAACTGTAAATCTCCATCGTGCCGGCTCCGCCTGTAGCATACTAATGCGAAATTTGTGTTTGTTTCCACTACACTGACATTCAGTTACAACGGTGTATGTTGATGGAAACAGATTTAAGTAGAAAAATCATTTAAATATCTATACCGAAAATCTATTAGGCCGAGAAACTTGAGTTTTGCATGTAAGTTTTCTTTACCTACCTTTCTAACCTAACCCCGACGAAGTTGCGGGAAAAAACTAGAGTAGGTCATAATTAAAACATGATTTTCACTTATAATATACTATATAATATATTATACTTATAATATAATATACTTACCCAAATTCAAGCCTTGTTGGTGCCTCATATATTCTACAGTTTATATTATTAATATACACATTTGCTATGTGTTTTGTGCAAATCCATACTTAATAATTCATAAGACCGCCGACTTTAGTTATAAGTTAATTTAAATTTCATATCAACAAGGGAAAATTGTAAATCATCAAAATAATTTTGAAGTAACGACTACGAGTAACCTAATAATTTTCACGAAGGTAACGCAAGGCAAGCGTGACGCAGTAAAGATTACATAGTATAATAAATAATATTGTAATATTATGTAAGTACACTACATAGTAATCAGTTATAATGGTCGTTACATTTAAATAACGTAAAAGTAGGTAAACCTACCTATATACGGAGTGTTGCATAACTTATAGGTATAGTATTGGTACTTAAATAAATAATTAATATAATATGTCAAATGAGATTTATGAAGATTGTAGTACCAAATAGTTAGTGCCGTAGATTCTTTCGTTGTCTCTACTAAGTACTTATATCCCATTCCCATATCCCATGTTCATATAAATCGAGGATTACAGAAGATTTTTACGTGTTGTTCAGGATAGCCGCGGTTATCCGGCCGCGATGAGAAGGTCGCGCGTCGGCAACGGCTCGCGTGTTACGCGACCGCGTACAACTAGCGGGTTTAAAGTGACCATGTCAGACGACTGTGTAACTAATAATTGTTCTCTTTACTAATAAATTACTTATAACGTGGAATACTAACCTAAGAGCTAGCGCGCACCACAGTGCGGTGAATTGCTGTGCGTTTTAAAATCTGCAAATGCGGTGCGGAATAAATTCCGTAGTGTGCGCACTTCTATGTAGTTCTACAGTTCACAGATTTAGCGAAAAAAACGTACGGAATATTTCCGTGGCACGCGCTAGCTCTAAGGGTTTGGTTATCCCGGCGCCTCTAACATTTGAAGCAAAAAGGCTTCAAGCAGAAGGCCTCATTTAATTCAAAATGTTGCTAAATTTCAATAGGTAGTTAATGATTTCCTAGAAATTAGTAATATTCAATCTGCCTATATGTTACTTGGCAAAGCTGTTTTTGTCATAAATTGAATTGTCTTTTTGTCAAATAACACCGTTTGCTAAAAATTTATCGACAGATTACTACAGATAAATTGATTATTAATTTCGGTAAGTATGTCATTGATTTTTTGATAATTAAGAAGTAAATTATTTATATAATTAGATTAATTACAAAGAGACGGTGGCCAGACCGGCCAAGTATTTCAGTCCACTAACTCAAGATCACTCTATACACTTGACGGCTCACTTGCTCTATAAATAAGCATCGACACGCCACCGAAATAGCCATTCTTGTAAACTACTGATACATGTCTCTATTCGAAGGCGCCAGACGTGTCTCGATATCGTGCATTGTTGACGATATCCATATTAATCTATCTATGTATACATCCATTTATATAAAAAGGATTTTTGAAAATTTAATTCTTAAGGGGAAACGAAGGGATTGAAATTTGTGTAGTCCATGCGGACGAAGTCGCAGGTATATTAAGCTAGTGTATTTGTATACCTAATATAAATTATTATAAAATCCAAAAATACCTAATTACGGACACAATAATAGGTATTACTGTTATAGTATAATTTTTTATAGCTAAAAATAACTTGATAAAATAAAAAAATCGTTTAACTCAATTAAGGTGCGTTATGAAATTAGCTACTGATAATTTCAATGTGGCTGATTCCGTTGTACACAATCTCTAAACTAAACTAAAATGGCACGTCTAAATCTATTGCTATTCCTTTCATAATGTTGCTTGCGGAAAAGAATAGCACTAGATTTAGACCTTTTAATTTAGTTTAGTTTAGAGATTATGTACAAGAGAATCGGCCCCAATACCTACCTAGCCGCCTAGATACTTTTTTGCCCTTCTTTTCGTCTACTCGATGATAGATGGCGCTATAAGGCATTAAAAAGCTCGCATTACCGAAGCTCCCAAGTCCACTACACGACTACACCATTGAAAGGGGAGTTTCGATATGATCATGGAATTAGGCATCATCCATCAGCTAAGCTTATTCATTTGTTCTGTGATTAAAATAAATATTTAGTTAAGTTACTTTTATTTCGGTATATTTACCGTGGTTAATAGCCTCATCTGGACAGAAGGGCTGGCTCATTTGTCGCGGAAATGCAGCCAGTATTCTGGGCACCATTCCACGAGGGCACGATTTGTACAGTAATTAGATAAGGCTAGCTTTGAGTTCTTGTAACATCATAAAAAACTTGTAACATTCTTCAATTTTTATTTTTAGGAAAAATATAGGTAGTAACTATATTTTCAAAACGCTTGAACTTAGTTCAGTCATGTAAGGTAATGAAATGAAATTAAATGAAATAGAAATGATGTAAGGCGTAAGTAAGTGCACGTTCCCAGGACACATCTTGTAAATTCATGACGGCTGGGTATTAATACGTGTAAGACACACGTGCCCTACATTTAGTACCAGAGATTGCAGAAATAACCTGAGTTTACACAAACTCGTTACAAGTTACGCGAAAATTATTTTCAGCTCAAACAACTAGTCATTGCAGCCTTAAAACGTCTTCATGAATCAACTCTTAAAGTAGTCAATTAAACATACTAGCTGACCTGCCCTGTTTCCGTTCGCATGGAATTTCTGAAAATATTTTCTATGGAACGAAACTGACTCCTACAAATTCTTTGTTTGACTTCTGAGTTTACTACTATCTATAGGTAAAAGTAAGGATGAGATCTATAGAGCGCACTCTGGCTTAGCTTAGAAACGAGACAGATCTCTCAATTAGATCTGTCTCGTTTTAATCTTAGACTGAGCTAAGTCAAAGTGCGCTCTACATCTCAGCCTCAATGAGGTCCTAGACTCTTACGTCTATTCTAAAGAGAGAATTTTCATGCATAAATTTTTAAGATTCTAGATGCAACGGTTTGAGTCAGTCAGTCACCTTCTCCTTTTATATATATAGACTAGCTGATGCCCACGAATTCTTTCGCGTGGATTTAGGTTTTTAAAAATCCCGTAGAAACTCTTTGATTTTCCGGGATAAAAATTGCCTATGGCACTCTCCAGGTCTTTGACTATACCCTGCTATATACCCATGCAAAAAATCACGTCGATCCGTTCCTCCGTTGCGACGTGATTAACGGACCAATCAACAAACTAACAAACCAATAAACCAACAAACAAACACACTTTCGCGTTTGTAATATGGGTAGGGATTTATGATATGGATAGGGATTTTTTTTTTCTTCTTCTGGCTTTACACAGATTAGCCAATGTCAGGTAGGGGTAGGGATTTACCTACTGCCTGATTCCCCTGACCTACGTGGATCTAGGGTTTTTAACGATACTGTTGGAATTTCCCAAAATACTTTCTTAGCCCGCGATTTCATAAATTTTGAAATCTTTGACTTTACAGGTTAAAAGTATCCTATATCCCGTCCTCAGGATGCAAGTTATCTCCGTACTGTTCGTCAAGATTGGTTTAGTGGTTAAGCCGTTAAAAGGCAACAAACAGACAGACAAACGGAGTTGTTTTCACATTTTTAATTTTAAGTATGGTTAGATAGATATAGATTACAAGCCTGTTGACGATTCAATCAAAACAACATTCGCGAGCATGTCTCTACACGCTCCAGCTGGAGGCCGGGCCTCGCTCCTCTCCACGTGCCCACGTGCCCACGTTCCCACGGTCTGCGGGGGTCCTCTCCGGACCTCCACTACTGCTTTTTTATTATTAAGTGCCAATTGATTCACGGTATGGCAAAATTGTTTTGACAATATGTCACATCATCATGATCAACCCATCGCCGGCTCACTACTGAGCACGAGTCTCCTCTCAGAATGAGAAGAGTATGGCCATAGTCTACCACGCTGGCCAAGTGAGGATATGCAGACTTCACACATCTTTGGGAACATTATGGAGAACTCCCAGGCGTGCAGGTTTCTTCACGATATTTTCCTTCAACTTCCTTGATTGCTTAAAACGCACATAACTCTGAAAAGTTAACGCACGGGGTCGTACCCTCGTCCTCATGAATAGGGGGTGGATGTCCTAACCACTAGGCTATCACAGCTTTAACAAGGCATAACCAAGGCTACATGAAACAGACTATTGTGATCAACCTCACCACAGGACAACGCTGAACGGATACAGATTATTTGCAGCATCACGGCATGGCGCATCGTGGATGCGGTAAACTGGGCACTTTCATCTTAGACTGCATCATCAGTATAACTTACCAGTTACCACCAGGAGAGATCGCAGTCAAGGGCTAACTTGTAATGGAGTAAAACAATACTTGTTACCTAAAAATTTGCTCTAATAGGAGACTGAAGGAGATGTTTTGCAAAAGGTACAACCAAGGCTACATGAAACAAAATAGTATGATTAAGCTCTCCACAGGACAACGCTGAACGGATACACATTGTTTGCAGCATCACGGCATGGCGCGCCGTGGAGGCGGTAAACAGGGCGCGCGGTCAAGGTTGACTATTTCAGACGGGGTCGACGCCCGCACCATGGCGGAACGTCCCATCCACATTAAACTATTGTGAAAATTATACTTTATTTGTTCGGTGATTTTGAAGTGAAAGTTCTTATGGCGCGTTGGGCGATTTTGGGATGTCTGACATGCTAATGTTAATAGAAATAGGTATCAGCTTTACGCTCTACAAGAAATTACTGTTAGCTAGCATATGCGCTTTCGATAGTATAATTATAATATGTAGGTATACTTACGTATATTCATTTTGATACTACAATGTACCGATTTGATAATCCAAAAAAAACCAGTTATTTCATTTTTACGATTTTACTTCTGTTGGCAGTCCTCATCATCATTACGGATATCCTTTCAGAATGTAAAGGTTAAGGGCCATAGTCTTGTCCATGCGGGTTGGAAGATTTCGCACACCTTTGAGAACATTATGGAAAACTCACAGGCATGCAACTTTGGAAAAGTTAAAGTTGCGTGCCCGGGATTGAACCCCTCAGCCCTCAGCTCTTGAATAGAAGGCAAGAGATAGTCTTGACCACTAGGCTATCACCGCTTATACTGAACTAGCTTATGCTCGCGAATTCGTCCGCGTGGACTACACAAATTTCAAACCCCTCGAATTAAATTTTAAAAAATCCTTTCATTGCAGATGCAGTTAAGGTTGTCTGGAAGAGATCGCTATTTAGCGATAAGACCGCCTTTTTGTACCTACTTATTAAGATTTCTTTTTTAACCTGTCATTTTTGTTTCTGTGATACAATAAAGTATATACAATTATACATACATACGTACAGTCATACATACATGCCCACGTCATAATAGCAATATCTGCATGCTAAATTTCAGCCCGATCCGTCCAGTAGTTTGAGCTGTGCGTTGATCAACGGATAGATCAATTTGATCAATCTCAAACTACTGGACGGATCTATCCATCAATAGATCAGTCAGTCAGTCACCTTTATATATTTAGATTTAGATGAACTTTGTACTGAAGGATACGAATCCGACCTACTCAACATGTAACTGTACCTTCAAAAACTCAGCTCGATATTAATTATTATCAAGTAATGGTTTTAACCCTAGAAAGATAACCATAGCCAGACATACTTTAAAGATAACCATACGCTTTAGAGGCGCTCGCTTTTTAAATGCATATTTTTACCTAATTTCGTTATTATAGTAGACATTTTATTTTATTATCTTAGAAGGTATATTTATAGCTTTAAGAAAAAAATACAGTTAAATTTTAATAAGTTTATTTTATGGAGTTAAAAATTAAACAAGCAGACCTCTAGGAAAAATAACAAAAATCAACAGTCTTCTAGTTTATCAACTAAATCACTTAAGTTGTCTGGTAATAATTTTGTTTTTCCTCCTAAACTATTTGGCTACGGTCTAACGAGTCTGAAAACAGTAATCAATACAAACATGCTGGGATTTATAGGCATTTGTTGCAAACTTGTTTTCTATGCTCGCCGCAAACAGTCTTTTTGCTCTTAAAGCAAGTCATCTATGACATTAGTTTTATTTTCATACGTGCAGTAAATGCAACAACACCTCCTTTTGGCTAAAATATCAGTTTCATCAACTTCTCGAACCTGTTCAGTTCGGTAAGGTGGTCTTCTAACTCACTGTCGGCATCCAGAGGTTGATCTATGCTGTTTTCCTTTTTTGGCTCAGCAAATCGCTCATCTCTTATTCTGTTAGCGTTATCCTGCTTGCCATTACGGTTGCGTATCAAATAGTTCCTAAAAACAAACAGAAACGTATAAATATTTACTTTACATAGCTAAAACTTCATCACCAAAGTAAACTTAAAAGTTACACAAAAGATAAACATACGCCTCGCGAGCGCAATAACTCGTCATATTAGAAAAACTATAGAACTTACCGCATGGAAACAGTCGTCCCTCGAAAGAGTAGACCTAGGAGTGAGTTGGCTGTGAAGCACAAACAAATACGCTCGTTGGAAAAAAAGTAAACACAATAAGTTTCTCGCGCGGGCGCCTCTGCGACGTTGGTTATCTTTCTAGGGTTAAACATACAATAAGATACAATTTATATCAGACATTATTTAAACCTTTTTGTCGCGCGTCCTGGGCCATGTGCGCCATATGCTTTCGTCTTTTTATCTTAACATATCAATTAGATGATTCTTTGATCACATAAAGGCAAGATCACACTAATGACTTTTTGTTTCGCAACTTTTTATCCTGCCGACTTTTTACGTTAGGATAAAAAAAGAAGCAGCGTTTATGCAAGCAATTTTTTATTACTGAGAGATTTTTTAGAATGTAATTAGATTATAATAACTTAGCATGTAGGTACACGTTTTGGATTAGTCTGTCAATGTATAATATTGTTTAAACTGAAATAAAAATAAAATAAACATAAAACTAGATGAAGAGTTTGAACTAGATGGTATTTGATCATAAGTTACGCGCGAGATACTAAGAACATTTTGGTTCACAACTTTTTAATCTCCCGACTTTTGACGTCCGGACATAAGTTGACGACCCGGCAAGTTCTTATAATGTAAAGGAGTCCTTAGATACTTCTTAGCGACATGTCGCTAATGTGCTCTTGCACTGACATCTTAACAAGTCCATACACGTTCATCCTGGGTGGGTTTTATTTCTTTTGCTAACGTCTTAATGAGGAGCTACTTGAAGTTCATTGTTTCGGATGATTTGGGAATCAATTATTATTGTATGCAGTGCTTCCCATGCTACCTACTTGAGTTCTTGTAAAAGATGGAGTGATAACAAATAGCTTGAAGCACTACAGAGCACGGGTCTCCTCTCGGAGTGAGAAGAGTTTTGGCTATAGTCTACCACGCTGGCCAAGTGCGGATTGGCAGACTTCACACACCTTCGAGAACAGTATGGAGAACTCTCAGGCATGCAGGTTTCCTCACAATGTTTTCCTTTACCGTTAAAGCAAGTGATACTTACTTAAAACGCACCTAACTCCAAAAAGTTAGCGGTGCGTGTCCGAGATTGAGCCCCCGACCTCCAATTAGGAGACGGACGTTCTAACCACTAAGCTATCACAGCTTGAAGCCCGCGGGTCACTAATAGAATAAAAAATTGTTTCGGGTTTTACGAAATACCATAAAAATCTATAAAATCTCCATGTAATGCGATTACAGTTGAAACTAAGCAACACATCTGCCAGCTAAGCACTGAAATGTACATAATATAATAACACAAGTTCGCTAGAAGAGGTGTGCCATACAAAATGACAGATTTTTCTATGCCGATTCTAAGCGCCTCATCGAACGTAAGTACCCACCGGGATTTAAAATTGACACTTTGCGTCAAATGGTCCTCGTGTTGACTCTATTTTGACAAATGTCTCATTACTAACATTTAGTTCCAAGTACGTCCACGTGCCCACGTTACGCTTACTGCTGCTATCAGCGCCAAAATAGCGAAAATCAAGTTGGTTCGAAAACATGTCGGCAATCGTAAGTCCAGCGTGTAGTAGTAGAGATCAGTGGGTCTATGGTTTATCGGCAGATCTACAGTCTACACATTGTAATAAAATTGTGCAATCCACGCAAAGGCGACACTCTCTATTGTGTGTCACGTGCCTAATGTTATTAGCGAATTAACAGAAATATTCACTTTCGGATATATTACAGAACAGTGACAAGCGTAGAGTTTCGTCATATTAAACAGGTAGTCCAAATAGTAAAAAACGTTTTCAAAAACCCGACTGCGGCTTGCACTGAATCAGGCCTGGTGTAATGACAGACTGAGTGATTATCAACGCACAGCTCAAACTACTGGACGGATCGGGCTGAAATTTGGCATGCAGATAGCTATTATGACATAGGCATCCGCTACGAAAGGATTTTTGAAAATTCAACCCCTAAGGGGGTGAAATAGGGGTTTGAAATTTGTGTAGTTCATGCGGACGAAGTCGCGAGCATAAGCTAATTTCGTATAATATCATTCCCCTTACTACGGGATGGGATTTAACCATGATTTAACATAAATGAAACACACGTAGGTAGGTATAATGCATATTATTCTCTGTTCCTTTTTATGTTCCCATGTGTAAAATGATAAATGTCCACCAGTGTTCCCATGTTGCGAGAAGGTACTTCTTATTAATGAAAACATAATCCTTGTCGTTACGTCCCCGTCACGTACTCTGGTTCTACACGTTGGCCCCTCTCGCACATGCTTTGTGTTCTCCTAGCTAGATAACCGTTAAGTGTTAATGATCAAAATACTCTCACGTGACGAAACTTTAACATAGTTTTGTAACTAAAGTTAAGTAGGTATAAGTACTAAAAAATTATATTAGTCTTAGTGCTAAAAAACATACATAGGTATCACAAATTTCGTCAATGGCAGCAAGCGTGCCGTAGCTTGGTGGTCAGAGGGTCGGGCGCGATCCCAGGAGACGCGGGTTCGATTCCTACCGGTCCGCAGTTTTTGATACGTGTTTGAAATTATTTAGAAATTTCCTTGAAGTGTAGGTAAAACACTATAACAATTACAAAAAAATATTATGATATCAAACTTCAAAAGAAAACCTACACTCACATGATTTGAAAAGTTTAGTTTGGTGGATACGTAAGTAAAGTAGGTACGTTACACAAAACCGTCACGACAAAATTAGAAAATCCCTTTGTGGACTATGATATAAATAGGCAATTACTTCTTTGGAATTCCGAATGGGAACTATAAAGAAAGAATGTTTATAACTCCAAGAGCGTTTAATACAAGGAATCGATTCCCGGACCCCGTCATTATGGTGATATATCTCATAATCCACCTTCTCATTAAGCTACATTTAGGCCTTGGACAAACAAAACGCGCGGCGGCCATGTAAGTAGAAATTTTGTTCTAAGGCGGTGATGCATGACAGTAGCTGCAAGCCGTAAATAAAAAATACAGCCACTATATCGATTTATTTATTTATTTATAGCCAGTGTAATTCGGGTTGATGTAAGGATATACCGTTCGCTGTTTTATAACTTCAAGTTGCGTCTTTGAAGTCATGGAGTCGAGAGCCGTGACGCGTTGAGTCCAGAACATAATAAAGAAACAAGTGCAACGACGCGTCAATGACGAGTTTCTAGAGGTTTATAAAACAAGGAACTGTATTAAACACCTGCTTGGCGAGATGGCGGGGACGCACGAAGTTAGTAGCGCAGTTCAACTATAGAATTGCGATCATCCATTTCTTTATAAGATAGCCTAGGAGCCGATTTGAATTCGCTGCCGTCACGCGTTGCGTTTGACCAGGCCTTAGTTTTCCATACTCATTCCATCGAAAACTCGGTATTGGGATTGAAGAACTAATTCATAAAGATCAAAGTGAAAGGCATTATGACAAAATACCTAATAATGTAATCGATTTTTTGATATTATCGATTTTAGATCTTTCTGTCTCGGGTAGTCGATAGAGACATAATTTTTGTTTAATTTTAATCGATCTAGTTCTATGGTAACGTGGGCAACGGAATGAATAATATATAATAAAACGTAATTAATAAATAGGTATAAATATAAATAACAAAAAGATTGAATCTTGGGACTAAAGAGCTGTTGATAAAAGTTGCAATGTCAAAATAATAGCAAGTCGAAAATTAAAAAAAAAACGAATGTTACAACTGCTGTAAGTATACCTAATGTTTATCTAAGTATAATAAAATAGTATTATACTTATCATTTAAAAACCGGCATCAATAACAATTGATGGTGTACACTTATTTTTTACTTTGTCGCAGAAAATCAGTAAAAGCATGCACTTGAAATAAGCATAATATTATTACGAGTAAAATTTCTATTTCTAAAAAAATATTTCTTTCTTTCTACATTTCTACGTATGACAATGGAGAAATTTACTAATCTTATTTTATCATCATTATCATCATCTCAATCCATCATCGACCCACTACTGAGGGCGGGTCGCATCTCAGATTGAGAAGAATTTAGGACTTATGCACCACGCTGACCATGTTCGGATTGGAAGGCTTCACACGCTTTGAGAATTTGATGGAGAACTCTCGGGCATGAGGCACGCATCTTATTTTATAGATTTAAATAAAAATTAAGAAGACATAAGTCAGCCTTCACCGGGGTCAAAAACCGTCTGATTTTCCATGGTTCGGTTGGGCTCTTATGTTAGTAAAACCTATACATATTAAAGCTACAAATTACCAGCGAGTTAACATTAATAGCCACATTATTATGTGAGCGGGATCGTAATTTGTTCAATGTTTTTACTTTATTGAACCATTTGTCAGACGAGCGCGGGATTGTTTTCAATTACACATTCGGTATAACAAATGTACTGAACACAGGATTAATCAGAATAGATATAGAAGTGTTAGAGAGCGTTAGGTTGTCGCCACGCAGGTGGGTAGAATACCATCTGTGAGCGTTATCTATCATCATCATCATCATCATCATCATCATCATCAACCGATAGACGTCCACTGCTGGACATAGGTCTCTTGCAGGGACTCCACACGCCACGGTCTTGCGCCGCCTGAATCCAGCGGCTCCCTGCGACTCGTCTGATGTCGTCCGTCCACTTAGTCTTCCAACACTGCATTTCCGGTGCGAGGTTGCCATTCTAGCACCTTGGGACCCCAACGTCTATCGGTTGTACGAACTATGTGCCCTGCACATTGCCACTTCAGCTTCGCAACCCGTTGAGCTATGTCGGTTACTCTAGTTCTCTTACGGGTCTCCTCATTTCTGATTTGATCACGTAGAGAAACTCCAAGCATAGCTCTCTCCATCGCCCGCTCGTTATTTATACTAAGCCCGAGCGTTATCTAAACTAAATACTATTATTATTAAGAGGCAAAGTTTAAAAACTTTGCCTCTTACCCCCCTACATCCAAACTTAAAAGTTTGGATGTAGGGGGGTAAAATTTGAAATTAATGTTCCAATTCTGAAAATTATTTCATTGATAGATCTAGCTAGGTACATTATCGCTGAGTGCTACATCACGCCGATGAAGTCACGGAAAAAAACTAGTCCTAAAATAGACGTAGGGTTCCTACTTGCATAGGGTTACAGTTTTAGGTGCCTAGTTTTTTTCGAATTCTTTTTCGTGAGTTGCTTAAAATCCCGTTCTCCGATTGTGGAAAAGCTGCATCTTACAATTCTTATGATTGGCTGAATTTATGGTATTCTTGCTGCAACAATGCATTTCAGCCAATAGTGAGAGAGTGTTAGCCAATCAGGATTATTGCGATAACAATGCTACGG
The DNA here is from genome assembly GCF_902806685.2 of Maniola hyperantus. Classification (NCBI taxonomy): domain Eukaryota; kingdom Metazoa; phylum Arthropoda; class Insecta; order Lepidoptera; family Nymphalidae; genus Maniola; species Maniola hyperantus. Next base: position 3,979,197 of record NC_048556.1, read on the forward strand.
TGATAGGCCCCCTAGTCCCGTCTTAAAGGTAGCATATGACATTTCTATTCCTTTAAGTACTTGGAATTCTGTGGTACGGATAAATGCGAGCGTTGAATCTAAATAAATAATTTTGAGTTTTCCAATGCTAGTATTAAAATTAATAGTTTACTGTAAAACAAAGTCGAATGAATATAAAGAGATTAAAAAAACATTACCTACCGCAAAACAATTTCGCGCTTAAGTACATTATTATATTTTTTTATTTCCTAACTAAATGATGCCCGCGACTTCATCCGCATAAGTTTCGGTTTTTTAAAATCCTGTGGGGACTCCGGGATAAAAAGTAGCCTCTTAGTCCTAGTTATCCATACTTATTGTAAATAAGTAGGGATACAGATATGATGCAACTAGATCTAAGTTAAGAAGAGCCTCAGAAAACTTATTAATGAACGCAGGCAAAGACGTGGGCAAGAGCTTACATAAGTTACGTTTACCGGAATTAATACAGCTTACCGTGGCATCCAAATACGCAGTCCTTATAAAAGTACTTTGTCACTGTTCGCCATGAACTTTAACTAATATCCGCCTGCCGGTTTCATCGCAATACCTATCTACTCTCGTCCCTTCACTTATTTATAATATCCGTTTTAATCAGTTTCGATCTCGTTAAGACGATTTTTTTTCTTAATAAAATAGCAGGTAAGAGCTGAAAAGTTTGAAAAAGAAATTTCCAATTAAGTGTACTTAGGTAATTGTTGACTTTTTATCCCAAGATAAGAGAAAAAAAACATGGTAAGTATTAGGAAGTACAAAAAAAACAAGGCAAAAGTCTAAAAGACAAACTCAAATCTTGAATTTAGAATGTCCGGATAGTTATTAGAAGCCAGTCAGAAGCAGAGAAGTCATTGGGTTTAATTTTTTGAATTTCAAATATTTATAGGTATTTATCACAGTACTTAGCACTTTCTGAGTATTGTTTTCGATGTGAAGGTTTCTATTGGTATGGTATCTCACTTTAATCAACAAAGTAAAAAAGTAATTTTGTCATGTTGGTAGCAATTACTCTGGCTGCGCACGATGCAAAGAGGTCTCGTGTCTCATCGAGACCGTCGATGCTATCGCATGGGATTCCACTATAGTCAACGTATTTAGTATTTGGCAAAATGTATTACTTGTACAACATAATGTCACAAAATATATAATAGTACATAATGTGTACATAATACATTGCACCCAATAACATACTCATCTGTTTGTCAATAAAAAATATAAAAAAGCCGTTTCCTTTTATTCTACACAAAACTTTAAGTACAAGTATTTTTCTGTACGCACTTTTTAAAAGAAGGCTTAGGGCTATTACGCACTCAACCAATCCGAGTCCGTGCAAAATACGTTCCGAAATAGTCATAGAACTATTTGTATAGTAGCTTATGACATATGTAATATTTGACTAAGATAATATTTTTCATATCCGTATTTTCACGGGTTCTGATCGGATGAGTGCATGATCGCTCTTAGGCTGCATCATCACCTGCTATTTGGTGTACTTGCAGTCAAGGCTATAATATATGTAGTTAAAAAAGGAATAATAAATAAAATGGACGTGACTTTAGGTGGCAGTCTTGATAATAGTGTTTAAATCATAGTCTTATTACTCTATGGTTTAAAGTAGAGTAGCACTATTTAAAAAATTTATTTAAATATTTCCGTCCTTTTTATTTTAGCAATATGTATAAGTAAAAAAATGCAGATTAGGTATCTTTAAAATTAGTTTAGAGAAAGACATTGAAATTGGCGATTGTCTTTCACTAGGAACAAAGGCCATTACACAATCACCTTATAATAGTGAACTTGGATTTATTTCGCGAAACTGTTTATAGTTTGTGCGCGGGCGCAACGGATAGAGGAACACTTAACATTATTCAGTCCAGACCACAATACGATACCTACGTAATAGTCTAAGAGTTAATAAACTAGAACCATTTTTTTTCAAGACATAGAGAGAAGAGCTTGATTAGATTTAAATTTCTAAAAATCTCGTGGAACTCTTCGATTTTCCGGAATAAAAATCTCTCTAAAAAATATCTCTGTACCAAGTTTCGACTAAATCTTTTCTCCTGGGCTGTGAATCGGCACAAAAAGCCACTAACTGTCTTTTTGTAAGGCACACCTATTCCAACGTACCTACTAATCCGCGATAGGTTGAGCTGGCAAACGGGGTATGAGGCGGGGGACGCCCCGCACAACCGCTTGGCACCTGCGCTCGCCCTTACCGGGTTAGCGCGGGGGCTGTGCGGGTGCGCAGGGTGTTCCCTTTCCAATTGCCATCTCGACCTGTCGTGTACTATACAGAGTGTAACCAGAATGCTGGCAAAAACGAATTACAGGTGATAGTAGGTACTGATGATTACACAAAAAAAAATTGTGGTCATAAACTAAACTAGTTAGTATTTTCAATTTTCGAAGTACTTAAGATAACTATATCAAGTAGGGTATCATATGAAAGGTCTTCATATGTGCATTCTAAAACAGATCATAGTTTTTGAATCACCGTGCAAAATGTCGAAAAAATACGACTGTAGTACGGAAACCTCGATGCGCGAGCCTAACTCGCACTTGGCCGGTTTTTTCCCTTTTGTTCTGAGGGTACACATTTTATAATCACTAGCTCTTTGACTGTCGGTCCCAGACGAGTCACGCTTTTCGGCTCTTCCTACAACAATCTGCATTTTGCATAATAGGGATACGTTATAAGACTATTAAAATTATGTGCCGTCTTAATATGTACTTAGTCGCTATTATTCTTGCGATAGCTTTCACATTTTAGCTATAACTTAGCTTTAATTTAGGTTCTCAAGTTGTTTTAGTTATTTTTAGGGTTCCGTACCTCAAAAGGGAGATTTAGATTGATAAAGCCGCGTTTTGACGGTACGAGCGCGTTCGGACCGAGTCACACTCGGATGACTACTCGTATCATGTACACGATACGAGTAGTCATCCGCGTGCATCCGAGTGCGACTCGGTCTGAACGCGCTCGTACCGTCAAAACGCGGCTTTATGTCACGCGAAAGAAGTTAGAACTAACAGCTTATGTAAGAAACACAAAGGGAAGAAAATAACAAAAAAAATAACGGTAATAAAACATAAGGAGGTACGCGAACAAAAACGAAAAATTAAGTGTTAACTTTTCTTGTCTTGAATTTATTTCATAATTTTGAAATTATGCAATAGGGTAGTTTACCCTTTTTGAAAAGTGTCTTAATTTGATCCTTAAGTGATAATAACTACCAAAAAATTTACAAAAATTTTATTCGATCGATGAGTGCAATAAAAATGCATTTAAATTTTGCATTTCAATTGTCGCCGCGAAAACGCTACCCGCCATCTTTTTAGGTTCATGAGCTGTCATGACGTCACATGGATTGGTAAGCTACGATGTTTTAGTGAAATACGTCATTACAATTTCAATCCATGTGACCGGTGACGTCACAGTCAGAATTAACATGGCGGCTGCGGTATAATGCATTTGTAAAAGAGATAAAAAAGTGAAATCTTTTAAAATTCATTATATAACTTTATAAACTGAAATTAACATTTTTCCATTGTGTATTGCTAGTACTATCTTATTTATACATTTTAGATTTTTCTCGCTCGGTGTAAAATAACGTAGTAGGTATAGGTAATATAATAAGTAAGCTCACTAGTAACTCTGTTTGAAGTTTTCTTTTTTATTTCCACTAAGAATTTTCAGTTTCTACTTTCTATACGTAAATAAAACTTTACAGAAATTCCAATTTCAAAATTAGATAAACTTTTTAAAAGCGAAGAAATCCCCAATTAAAGGCATATTGAAAAAATGATCGAATTTCAAAGTTTGCCGCGCACCTATCTCCTTACACACTTCCTTTTTGAGCTTTTTTTAACGTTCAGAAATAGAACACTAATATGAATTAATAGTGCTCACGCGTCAACATTTACATTATGAATGTTGTGGTAGAATTTGGAAGAAAAAGACAATTTTGTACGCTCGACATATTTGTTTTAGGCGTGAAAAATCGCGTTTTGGGACGGTTTGCGGTTATTTTTAAGTAATACGAATTTGTTCGCATTAGCTGACTGATTGCTCGGTTTTGCTTGCAGCTGTATTACACGTGACTCTGTTGTAAGCTTCGTAAATAAATTGGGACATTAAAAAATTGCTTTCGGTGTTTTCGTTTGCAGAAGGGCATAGTCTGTGGCACAGACTAATATGGCGGCAAAGGTCAACACATAGCATCAGCCGAGAGTCATGACATTCTATAATATAATAATTTGAACATTGAACACACAACGCCTTAATTATTATTAAAACTTTATTACATAAGTAAAATGTGTCCGAGAAAAGCTGAAAAAGACCGATTTCCTAATTTAAGAAAAAAAAAAAACGAAAATTGCTTGCAAAGTCGTAGACAAACCAAGAAATTCTTTAAAGGATTGCATATCTAGGTCCATAAATAAATGGAATAAAGAAAAGAATTCTTTAAAATACTTTTTTCAGGAGCATATTTTTAATAGATTTTTTAAACTTGTGCAAAGGTAAGTAATAGAAGTATTTAAAGAGAAGACTTTTCGCCTTGACTTTAGACTCTCTAATTAAGTCACTAACGATTTAAGAAATAAACTATCGTTTAAGAAGTGTGTTAACACGCCAAAATGGTTTAAGCACCGCATGATGGCTTTAGCATGGCGTTTCAGCATATTTACGAGTCAGGTACCCATAACTGTACCGTGTTTACGAGTTAATAACTGTTCACACATATTTATTTGTTCAGGATGTGATTAGACTGAACACGGTTTAAATAAAATTATTTACACGTGTCTGAAACATTTTCATACTAGATATGATAGCCTAGTGGTTAAGACGTCTGCTACCTATTCGGGAGGTCGGGGATCAATCCCGTCTAACTTTACGTACTTAGTTATGCAATTAAATATCACTTGCTTTAACTGCGAAGGAAAACGTTGTGAGGAAAACATGGCTGAGAGTTCCCCATAATATTCTCAAATGTGTGTGAAGTCTACCAATCCGCACATGGTCAGCGTGGTAGACTATGGCTTAAACCCTTCTCACTCTGAGAGAAGACCCGTGCTCTGCAGTGAGCCGGCGATGGGTTTTTATTATTTATTATTAAACTTATAAAAATTACATATTATTCCTGCTACATTCAGTGCCACAAAAACCACAGTCGGTTTTACTGAGCACGGTTGATCATGATCATAATGAAGATCTAATATTATTATGACAGAGAGGAAGAAGAGGAGTTATTTTATTGCATTGACTCAGAAGCTAGATTTTTTAACAGCTCCAAGGGACCCGTAGCTTAGGACGTAGACCTAAGTATTTGACGTTAATTTCAAATTGATACCTCCACGCTTTCCTGAGGAAAATGATCTACAGACAGACGGGCAACGAAGTGATCCTATAAAGGTTCGGAACTCTAAAAAAGAGTAAGATTCCTGCCTAGGCTAAGACCAGATGCCAACCAAAGTGATAATAATGTATTCAAATATTTATAAACATATCGTAACAATCACGACATAAGGGCACGACTATACAGTCGTGTCGCGCGTGCGTGTCGCGTGCCTGCTCTGTACTAATAATACATTTACAATACACTAGCTAATACCCGCGACTTCATCCGCGTGGACTCCACGAACTTCAAACCCCTATTTTACCCCCTTTAGTGGTTGAATTTTCAAAAAAAATTCTTAGCGGGTGTCTACGCAATAGCTATCTGCATGCCAAATTTCAGCCCGATCCGTCTAGTAATTAGAGCCGCGCGTTGATAAATCAGGCAGTCAGTCAGTCATATATTTAGACTAGCTTACCCGTCCCGGCTTCACTCGAGTGGAATTTTTAAATCATTCAGTGTTAGACACTGAGTTAGCGAACCAGTCGTTAAGAAGTATAGCCATGCAAAAATGACGTGCAGTTGCTCCATTGCGACGTGATTGAAGAACAAACCAACAAATCAACAAACAAACACACTTTCGCATGTATAATATAGGTAGTGATTACAATACAATACAAGTACATTCGTGATGCTTTGAACGCGCGCCGCTTGTTAATCGATACAGAATGTAAATTAAATCTGTATTTTTTTATATAAGTATAAATAAAAGACATTCGGTTTTGTCGGTACGTACCTACACGTTAATTGGTTTATGCTCGGGTTACATGACGCCAAGTCTTACGGAGAGATTATGAATCACTAGCTGATGCCCGCGACTTCGTCCGCGTGGATTTACGTTTTTCAAAATCCCGCGGGAACTCTTTGGTTTTCCGGGATAAAAAGTAGCCTATGTGTTAATCCAGGGTATAATCTATCTTCATTCCAAATTTCAGCCAAATCCGGCCAGTAGTTTTTGCGTGAAGGAGTAACAAACATACACACACACACACATACAAACTTTCGCCTTTATAATATTATTATTAGTGTGATTAATCGACATGGTTTTTAATTTAAGTAGGTAAGTGTTATGTACAACAGTAAGATAAATAAGTTGTAATTAAAAAAAATATCTTTTAGTATTTTAATGTGCGTTTTTGTAATTTTACTATTACTTTGTTTTAGAACTCACTGGATTTGAGAGTTTACGGACAAGTTTGAATGTGTAATACAAGAAAAATACGATACCTACGCATTCGGACTCCGAATAATGGTTTACCCTGACCCTGAATAAAGATTTCTAAGATGGGATCGAAAGACTCTGATTCTCTACGTTTGTATAGGAGCCGCGGCAGTCCTGGTGCTTATCTTGTTTCACAAGAAACAATATTACTTACAGTACGCGGCAGAAAGTAATGTACAATTGTACATCGACCTTTAGAAGGAGATAGCAGATTTGTAGAGCATTGTCTCTGTCATTGAGACCGAAAAAACGTCATACAGGTATGAGTGACAAGACGAAATGTCATTCTTATGGCTAATGTACTTACATTACTTTCTGCCACGTACTCTATATTATCATCTTATAGACCAGCAGGGTGATTCGCTAACTCAGTTTCTAACACTGAATGATAGCCACGGAGTTTGTTTTTTAATCCGTTGAAGGTTTTCTACGAAAAAATATTTTCATATCACCTACTGAGGCAGCAATGTAGAACTAACTCACCTCGGTGGCTATCATTTAGTGTTAGACAATGAGTTAGCGAATCACCTAGCTGGTACATGCACTTGCTACCCATATCGTTTCATGCCAGTGACGCGACAACATGT